>NC_063199.1:16753013-16870513 GCF_017589495.1 Alosa alosa
TGGGAAGGGTTGGCACAGTCACACCGTTCTTGAGTGTGGGTGCACCAACTGTAGATTTACCTCTGGGCTAATCACAGGCAGAGATGTTGTCCAGATGCCAAGCTGGATGCCCAGATTAGTTCATAAAGTCTTAGCGTCAATGGATTTTATTCACTCTCACCAAATTTTCATTTAGCATCCATCTTGTCTAGCATATCCTCTTGTTTTGCTGCCATCTCTACTATATATCTGTGTAGAGTTTGAGTGTTTTAGAAGTTCCGTATATAATATGAGCAATTAGAAATGAATGATACAGTTTTAAGGGAATAACTTTCTTTCATGTTAATCCTGAATACTGAATCCATTATTATAGCTGCGGTCTGAGTTTGAACCATGCTCAGTCAGTTCAATTTCAGGAGTGTACGAGTGTCCTCTGATACTGGACAGGAGAAGGTTAAAGGTCAAATCCTGTTCTAGAATGTACGGCTGCAGCCCTCGGGGCTGCTGTTCCGAGATGGGAAGAAGCGCATCGACTACATCCTGGTTTACAAGAAGTCCAGCCCTCAGGTGGAGAAGAGGTGTACCTTCGAGAGGAACCTGCGGGCAGAGGGACTCATGCTAGAGAAGGAGGTAATGACGACAACAACATATTTGCCATTACGGTCTGCAAAAGCAAATAGCAACATTAATGACCCTTGGAAAATCAATGTGTTCTAAAAGAATATAATGTTGGGGATTGTTTTAATCTCAGAGGCTGCATTCAATACAAGTGCAAATTTGCTGTTTGATCCTTTGAGAAGATCAAGGAAGGTGCACCTGAATTTAGATTCCTTTCTACTTGAGTCTAAACCTGCCTCCTCTGTGTCAGGAAACCATGACACCTGTGGTTCGTCTTAGCAGGAGATTGGTATAGATTTAATCTAAATGTCATGCAGACTCGGCCATGCAGGCCGACAACATAAATATCCCGTTAATGAGCTTAAAAGCTTTGCTTTAGATTAGACAGCCCTGAGCCTCCTCCAAAACAGCATCTGAATGCAGTAAGCCATAATCCTGTAGAACAGGCTCGATGATTGAGAGATGAGTTGGAGAGCAACTCCAATACCCCCCAACACCCACCCACTCACACACACACACACACACACTACTCTGTATGTGAGAGTCGTAGTGTCAGCACTGGTACCAGAAATCGTTTAGGGGGAAAGCTACTTCTGTTTTACACCCCCCAATTTTGAAGAGATGCATACATTCTCCAGTGCCTTCAGAGAGAGATACACAATTTATTTTACAGTAAAAGTGATTCTGCTCTCTCCCAAGCGTAGTTAGATTCAGTCATGGGGAACATGAATCCATTTTCTTGTTTATGTCTGAAGATGGCTGACTCTGCATAAGATTTTTTTTAATTTGCTGTGTCATTCATTGTTTTGTTTGTCAGCCCTCGTTGACCAATAATGACATCATGTTTGTGAAGATCCACGCCCCCTGGGATACCCTGTGTAAATATGCAGAACAGATGAATATCAGGATGCCTTTCAGGTGAACACACACACACACACACAAACACACACACACACACACACACACACACACACACACACACACACAACCGAGCATACACACATATATTTACATAATTTCTGGCATTAATTACTGTTTGTCTGTTATTCAAGGAAAAAATGCTACTTCTCAGACTGGAAGAAGAAAGCGATGGGCAGGTAGGTGATGGTTGATGATTAATCATATCATGTTAACAGCCCATACTAGCCCGCTCTCTAAGCTTTCCAAGCTTTCCCATCTCTCTCTCTCTCTCTTTCTCTCTCTCTCACTCTCTCTCTCTGTGCCTGTGTCTGCTCCTAAACCCAGATGTAAATATGGCAGCCTGCCCACTGTGTCTTTGCTTTGTTTGATGCATTATGTACATTTAGAGTGTTTTATTGTAAGATCATGTAATTTTTTGGCTTTTTAAAAAAAATGCCATCTACATGTCTCTCCACTCTCTCTCTCTCTCTCTCTCTCTCTGATCTTCACTCTCTCCCTGCCTAACTCTTTTTCTTTTTTCTCCCTCTTCACTCTGTCCTCTCTCTATTTAATTTGCCGCCGTGTCATTGTTTGTTTTACTCTCTCTCTCTCTCTCTCTGCAGTCACTTCCATCTGAGATGTCGTCAGATAAAGAGCTGGCTACCCAGGAACCCGATGAAGCTGGACAAGGAAGCACTGCCTGACCTGGAGGAGACAGACTGCTACACGGCGCCTTTCAGCCGCGCCCGAATGCACCAGTGAGTCCTCTGCTCCAGAACCAAAAATGCACCCGAATGTTTTCATCTGATTGGACCAGTCCGTTTTCACATGAATAAGATAAGAGATACTTTATTCATCCCAAAGGAAGTTTGAGGTGAAGAGTTATATAGTTTCTGTGTCTCTCAGGAGAACATTTGAGGGAGATCAACCTGCCACTGAAGGTACTCTTCAACTCAACAGGCCTATCATTTTAGGGGATGAGAAAGTGTTGTTCAGGATTCACGTCAGCTTGTGAAGCATCCTCCTCCCTGCCACCTCCAATATGTCCAACTGAATTCCACCCCCTATGAGAGAGCTGGCCTGTTCAATCTTATTAGAATCATGACATTGAGTTGGAATTCAGATGTGACCAGAGATGCTAAAGATTTGAAAATAGATGATAATATATATTGGCTTTGAAAATCTGAGTACTTCAGGCACTGTCATTTTCCTTGTTTTAAACCCTGGCGATGACACTGCATAGCAACACAGCTTCATTACACCTAAAGGCACAGTGAATCCCTCTGCATCAGAACAGATCTCTAGCCTTCTCACCTTCACCTCACTAGAGCAGGCAGTCATCACATGAGGGGGAGGGATACTACATATCAACATAGCTGTGATTTAGTCAATACCATGAAACTGCAGGTGGACCACAGAAAGTCACCACATGGATCATACTGTACGCAGGGCTCAACATTAATGGTTGCCCGGTTGCCCTTGGCTACCAAATTGGTACAAGTGGCAACCAGATTTTGTTGGGTTTGGCAATGAAAACCTCATGCCTGGTTGCCAAGCTGGCAAATCTGGCAGCCACTTTTAAAAGTTAACGTTAATCCCTGATCATACTACATACCTACATTAGAACAACATGGCTTTTCATTACACCAACAACCACTAGTCACATTTACATGGACAGTTTTTTTGTCATTCCGATCAAACTATTCCGATTGAAAAATGTGTGCTGTCTGTTTACATGGGGTACGTTCTATTCCGATCAGGTGCTCTATAGAATTATTGATCGGAATTAGCCGTTGTTGCCTACTTTTCCTTAAGAAGATACAGCAGTCAATCCGAATGACTGTATACAGCTGTTCAATCGGAACAGATTACACCACCTCTTTCATTCCGATTAAAATTCTGATCGGATCAGGAATTTTCATTCCGATTGAGGTGTTTATATGACAATTTTTATTCCGATTGAGCCGTTATTCCGTTTCTAATCGGGAATAGAAGTGTCCATGTAAACGTGATAATTTGAAACAATGCAATATGATTGTTGCTCTAGTTTCAACTCTGCTGACAAAATTACCTAAGACAATCAATGCCAAGGCAGTGGCATGTAGGAACTGTTTCCTAACTGCAAATAGTGTTTTTTTTTCTCAAGTATAATAATACATGTATTCAGCCTCCTCTCCTCCCCCTCATCTTTATGTAAGGATTCATTCATAATTCAGGTCAAACATTACTTTTAGAAGCGTATTGCACAATTTGAATTGCACAAATGTGCTCACCAGGGAAGCAAAGTATTTCACTAAAGCTCTGTCTGGTGCTGTGTCAGAACTCTTGGAATACTTCTTGTCCAATCAAACATACCTTTGGCCAATGTTTATAATATGTTGGCACAAAATTCTGTTGGGAATTGATAACCCAAGTTGTGAATTTTGGTCTCAGTTACTAGCCTGTCATTTATTTGGAGAGTGTATAATACCAATAGCAAACCAGTGAATGATGACTTCACAGTATTGAGTCTTTATTTCACTGTTGAGTCGTTAAACTCCATAGTAATGTTTCAGTACTGAGTTTTTAACATCAGCTTTGTAAGATCACACACTGGCAATTTTGGGATGATATGCGTTATGCAAATAGCCTATTTAAGTTCCTGAGTTTCCTATTACGTTAACAGAATGTCAATTCACGTTAGATTAGATTGAACATACATTAGAATACATTAGATTCGATTGAGAGCAAAGGTTCAGAGGAATCTCTGAGTCAATGCATTCGGGAATCATGTTTATTTTATGTTGTGGTCCAGACATTGCACACACATCAGTCAGAGCAAATTGAGTTCTTTCTCCATCCCTGCACAGCGGTTTCCACCATAGACTGTTCTAAATATACATTCCATGGTTTCCACAGTAAATTAGCACATTGTTTGCAAATTGCCAACAGCAGCCGCATTGAAAACAGTTTGATTTGTTTGAAGACTCAATCATGCACGCAAAAGCTCCAAAAAGCACAGTGCTGAGCCAGAATGTTGTCAAAGCGTTAATCAAACAGTTTTGTTTTTACATACTGACAAGGTGCTTCTGAATTGTTTTGGTGTTCTTGGGTTTGTCTGGTTGTTAATTCATCTCCTTCACCTACCTACCTATGTTGTTAAAGAGGTCTTGTTTATGTATATGTTTACTGTTTCATTCTACTACCGTTTTTCTTTATCACTTTACAGTTTTTCTTGATTGCTTTGACCTGCTTAAAGAAACTGGGATTCATGAACACCTTCTTTTCACAGCAGAAGTCATCTCTTGCAAATGTGTTCACACAAGCAATCGAGAAAAACTGGGCAGTTATGGGAAGATGTTGCTCATGTGCTGCATGATGCAAGAGACCAGCAGCTTGTATAAATTCATCCCCTTAATCTGCCCGGTTTGTGAAGTCCCTTGTGTTGCTCCGCTGCTCATGTGATTATTACCATAATGACAAGAATTGTCTTTTATTCACGTGGTACATGACTTGGGGGAGTCGTTTGCTCAGGCTTTTGTGTCGGGTAATTAGTGGCAGTCGTTTGATCCCGGCTGTACGAATAGTGTCGTTATGGCTGGCCGACATGTGTCATGAGAAGGAACATGTCCTTCAGCAGAACAGTGACTGACATTGAAGAGAAAAGCAGCTCCACATCGGTCTCATCTGTCACATCTGTAATGTATTTGCAAGTAGCCAACGCTTCAGAACTGTTCCCAGTCGACATGCAGAGGTAGAAAATGAGTATAACAGGAAGTCCATGCGTATGGTTGTAACAATCAGCCCTTTACGTCCTTTTTAAACAGCTGTGTTACTATAAACGCACAAGGGGTTCTTGGGAATGAAAGTAGTAATCGACAATAACAAACCGCTTCAATACTGTCACAAATACTTTTGGCCTTATTACACCAACACATATGCATAAGAGCCGTATACTGCCGCTAATAAAGCACACAGCAACCAACAAATATTCAGACGGGCGCTGAACAAAAAAGAAAAGACGCACCAAACAGTTGAATTGAATGACGCGCTTAACGCAGTATATTATTATTACACCAATTATCCCGTGCAACCACACAATACTTGAATCTCTCCACACCCCGCCCAAACACCTGACGCACCCCCCTAAGTAAGCTTGTAAATGGTCATAGTAATCGGGGGCGTCGAGGCCTTTAAAGAGACACCCCACATTCTTACCAAAACCACAGTGGACAATACATATATTACACAGATATACATATATGAATATCATTCCTCATACATAAAACATTATAGGAAATCAAGATAATGTTCCTCCTGCAATAATAAATGTAAAGGAACACTTAAATTAATGTGACGGTGTCACAGATCCCCCAGCCGAGGCATTGGGGCCAGAACCCCAAGTAGGGTTTCAGGTTGACCACATTAACAGTGTCCATTTTTTTTGTCCTGGTCATTCCACCGTATACGGTAATTGATGGGGCCTAGTTTTCTCACCACAGTAGCTGGACCTGACCACTTGGGCTAAGCTTCGATGAGAAGTTTTCTGATGCTTTAGAGAGTGGGTGAGTAATGACCCAGACCAGGTCTCCCGGCAGGAGTTGTGCCCCTCCCTGTGGGTATTGTAATACCTGGCTTGTCTGGACTGACACGCCTCAACTCTCTCTTGATTTGCTCATTCATTTGTTTTGTCTCTCCAGGAGTGTGTATGGTGACTGTTGTATGCGTGGGAGGTGAACTGATGAGTCTCTCCAGTGGACCCTTCAGGGTTCTTCCTTCAGAAGCCAGCTCTGCAGGTGTGCGCCTGTGGTTTCATGATGGGCAGCATTGATGGCTAAACGAACTCCCTGATCCACTGGTCCCAGTTCTTATGTTGGTCCCCCCACATGACGCAATCATTGTCTTGATGGACCGTTGGACCGCCCGGTGAGGTTGGCTTGGGGTGATAACTGGTGGTGAATTTCTGCGCCACTCCCCAGGTCTTGCAGAGGTTAGCTATTTCATGGCCAGTGAACTGCGGCCCCGGTCCGAGACCAACTCCGTGGGACACCAAAGCGGTGAAGATTTCATCCTTTAAGACGGACACAATGCGGTGTGCCTTGCCATCTTTTAAAGGGAACATCTCGACCCATTTTGT
The DNA here is from genome assembly GCF_017589495.1 of Alosa alosa. Taxonomy (NCBI): domain Eukaryota; kingdom Metazoa; phylum Chordata; class Actinopteri; order Clupeiformes; family Clupeidae; genus Alosa; species Alosa alosa. Next base: position 16,759,627 of record NC_063199.1, read on the forward strand.
GAAGTAATCCACCAGGACGAGAAGGAAGGTGTTGCCTTTTTTTGGGAAAGGGCCCCATGAGGTCCATCCCCAGCTTTTCCCAAGGGTCCTCCACTAGAGTAGGCTGCATGAGGCCAGCCGGCTTCTGATTTTCAGCCTTGTAGACTTGGCAAATGGGTACAGACCTTGGACGGATTCCACACGCCTTTTAGGTAATGGATGGCCACCAGGCTACCTCAAGGATCCTCAGGAGTGTTTTCAGCCTGCCCAGATGCCCCCCTCAGAGGATGATCATGGAAGTAGGCCAGAAAGACAGACACAAGAGACTTTGGGACTAATTCAGCTGATATTTTTCCCCCCCTTCCTTCACAGGCCGTCCGATACAGGAGGCCTTGCAACTTTGTGAAGCCTATCCTGTCCAGCCTACTAAGGGTGTCTGCCTTTGGCTAGGGTCTGTGACCTCTGAATCCTCTTTCTGTGCCTTCCCTATTTCAGTCAGGGAAGAGGGCAGATCGGAGGGAATCTGAGGCATTCGCCAACACACAGACTGCAGCTGAAGAGGGAGGTGTAACAGCTGACAGGGCATCAGGCACCCATGCTGTTATGGAGGCCTTTCCTGTACTGGACTTTGAATTTAAACTGTTGGAGTCAGGGATCCAGCAGTCAGGCAGAGGAGGTTTTGGACAATTGAAGGCCCAGGTCAAGGCAGCATGGTCTGTGTGTATAGTGAACTCCCCCCTCAAGGTAGTGCCTCCACTTCTCAACAGCCCAGACGACTGCAAGACACTCCTTTCAGAGGTGGAGTAATTGCACTCTGCACCACGCAACCCCCTGGATGTGTGGCGATCACCATCTCCCCTTCAGCTGTTCTCTGCACCAGCACAGCCCCCAAACCCACATCACTGGCATCCGTGTGACTTCAAATGGCAGGGAGGTGTCAGGGCTGCATGAGGATAGGTGCGTCCCCGCCAGTGCCCTCTTCCAGCTGATCAAAACTGTGCTGACATTCCTCTGACCAGACCCACTCTACATCCTTCCTCTTCAGCCGATTCAAGGGAGCAGCCAGGTCTGCTAAATGGTCAATAAATTTGTGGTACCACCCCACAAGGCCTAAGAAACGCTGGAGGTCTTTATGTTAGTGGGCGGTGGATACATGGTCACTGCCAGAGTCTTTTCTGATCCACCTGCACGCCTTGTCCGAAACTACGTGGGCCAAGAACTTCAGCTCCTGCCGGAAAAAGGCACACTTTTAAGATTAAGTGTCAGGCCAGCCTTATGGAGCTTCTAGGACGGGCAGATCCCGGAGATGTTGTTCAGGCTGGGCTAAAAGACTATGACATCGCCAATGTACACACAGCAGATCTTCCCTCTAAGCTCCCCAGACCTTCTCCATTAGCCGCTGAAACGGGGTTCGCATTCATGAGCCCAAATGGCATACACCTGAACTGGTAGAGGCCCATGGGGTTATCACGGCTGTCTTGGCCTTACTGTCTGCGGACATGGCGACCTGCCAATAGCCGGATTTCAGGTCAAGGGTGCTGAAGACTGCTGCACCGCATAGACTCCAACAGTTCGTGGATCAGAGGCATGGGGGTAGGCGCCTGGGTGGGTTTTGCATTGAGACGTAAAATCCACACAAAATCGAATGGAGCCATCTGGCTTCTTCACTACTAAGACCACCGGAGCACCCCAGGCAGACTGTGATTGCTCAATAATGCCATCCTTGAGCATCTGCTCCACATGGTCAGCGATGATCTGCCGCTTGAAGGGCTTACACCCTGTATGCCCTGCAGCGGACAGGCACCTCGCCAGTGGTGAAGATCCGTGTTCCTCAACTCTGGTCTTGCCTAGTGTCCCAGAGCATACCATGGGCCAGGCCTGGAACAGTTTCCTGACCTCTGGAGGGTGGTCTGAAAAACAGGAGGCTTACTCCCAATGATGGAAATGGACCCAATGAGCCTGGGCAGGGAACAGCTACATATAGGCTGGCATTGAACGATCTTCAGGCTCCTGCCTCAATGTTCCTCTAGCGGGTGAGACAGAAAAGGGATGGAAAGTATAGCCCCTGGGTCCCTCACCCATAGGTCTGGTCTCCCATATTGATGATGGTGGAGGTTTTGCTAAGAAAGTCCAAGCCTAGGATGATCGGGAAAGCCAGGTGGTTGTCAGCCATGATAAATGTCTCCAGAGCCCATATCACCCTCATGCCAGGTGTACAAAAGCTGTGTCTTTCCACAGCCCCATAAGTCTTTCCATTGGCCAGGGGCAAAGCTCTGGTTATCACTGCCAGTCGCCACCGCCACATGAGCCAGCTCCAGCCAGACACTCTGCTGCATGAGTGAGTAGGTGCATCCAGTGTCGAACACAGCATGGCACTGCTTTCCCTCACTCCAATTGGGACATGGAGGAGCACCACTGAGGCTTCCGGCCCCAGCTGCACTACTGTCACCACATCAGCAGGTTTCCTGGCATCCTTAGAAGGCCCCTTGTCCTGGGTCTTTTAAGCCCTTCTCCTTGGCCTTTTGCTGGTCCACACCTTCCCCAGTACTCTTTAGATGAGCTGCAAGTCTTTCTCACCAGGGTGCCAATCTGAACCAGCTGGTCCACGCTTTGTGACGGTGCCCCTGAGACAGCCAGCTATTCGAGGGTTGCAGTTGTTCAGGATCTTGGCGACCAACTCAGCTCCCTGTGATGTCTGGTTTCCACCGCAGACACAGAGCACGGTAGTCGTAAGCAAAATCCTCAGACACTGATCTGGCAACTGTACCATGTCCTGTAGCTTTTCTTCTACCGTGAGGTAATCAGGAGGGGAGGAAAGCATCCTTAAAGGCGTCCTTAAACTCAGGCCAGTTGTGCACATTGTTTTTCGCACCATCCACCAGCTATGTGCTGGCCCTTTTGCGTGTTGGACAGGGCGCCTATCAGCTCTGCATCAGACAATGGCCGCGACTGCAAAAAAATGTTTCACAGCTTATCAACAAAATTAAGCACATCGGCCACTTCCCTGGACCCACTAAAAGAAGGAAACTCCATCTGTATAGCCGCCTGGAATAAACCACAGCAGGTCTGAGGGTGGGTTGGCTACCTGAAGCACTCAAAAGAGGTGAGAGGCTCGTTGCTAGTGTAAAAGGCTGTGTAGGTGGCTGAGATAGTGCTCCCCGTGAAGGGTGTCTGAAGCTGGGCACCTACCACACTATGAGCTGGTTGGCTTGGAATGAGCTCATGAACATGAGGAGAAAAGGGCCGCACAGCACTGTCAGAACTAGCTGCCATGTCAGGAGTGGTCACGCTGGGAGAAGAGGAATGATGCCACTGATAGCCGGGTCATAACAGGCCCTGCCGTGTTAAGAGAAGCATGAGTTTGTGTGAACGCACTGAGTAACAAGGTGCCAATGGAACACCATAGGAAACTTGAGCAGGAGTGGAGCGGCTATGAGGTGGAAGAATAGTAGCTCCCCGTGCGTGGATAAGGCCTCGAGAGCAACAAGGCTGGCGCCCAGCCGCTCCATTTCTGCTTTCCATTTTTCATCACGCTTTGTAAGCACTCCACTAATTTTTCCTCAAACTGTTTCAGTGTTGTTATCATTTCATGCATTGCTCAAGCACCTCAACACTTCGTCCACATAACTCCTTATACCTGCTTCTCTGTTCAAGGCACTATTAACAGAATTCTGAAGTCAGTCCCAGCGTATTTAGTCTGTCCATGACTGAACCTAAGTCGGTGGTAATGGTTGTGAGAGCAGGAAGTGTGAGGTAAGATGTGTTTCCCCATCTCCAATGCTTTGTTCATTCTCTTCTGGGTCTGACAGGTAAAGTGAATCCAATTAGTGATGTTACTTCCCCACAGGATTTCTTCTAGTGACCCATGCATCTCCCCTGGTTCATGGTGCGGTTCACTTCAGGCCCGCGCCCTGATGCAGGTGTAGAAGCCCGGTGCCATGCTCAGAGATTTCCGCCCTGGGATTCGGCTAAGCCACTAGAGCTGGACCACTTTCTCTACATACATATCTCCCCTTTTCCGTAATAAACAGTGCTTAATATTCAATGCAAAGCAGTGTAGTGTAAGCAATTATTGCTTTTTGTGTGTTCAGCAATATACAGGATATAATTACAAGTTAACAACAGCAGACAATATTCCCCGACTATAGTAATAATAAAGTAAAGTCAAAAATTACATTTCATTCCCCTGACGTGGGCCACCATCTGTAACAATCAGCCCTTTACGCCCTTTTTAAACAGCTGTGTTACTATAAACGCACAAGGGGTTCTTTGGAATGAAAGTAGTAATCGACAATAACAAAACCGCTTCAATACTGTCACAAATACTTTTGGCCTTATTACACCAACACATATGCATAAGAGCCGGTATACTGTCAAGCATAAAGCACACAGCAACCAACAAATATTCAGGCGGCGCTGAACAAAAGAAAAAGACGCGCAAACAGTTGAATTGAATGACGCCACTAACGCGCGAGTATATTATTATTACACCAATTATCCCGTGCAACCACACAATACTTGAATCTCTCCACACCCCGCCCAAACACCTGACGCACCCCCTAAGTAAGCTTGTATGCGTCATCATAGTAATCGCTGGCGCCGAGGCCTTAAAGAGACACCCCACATTCTTACCAAAACCACAGTGGACAATACATATATTACACAGATATACATATGAATATCATTCCTCATACATAAACATTATAGGAAATCAAGATAATGTTCCGTTACAATAATAAATGTAAAGGAACACTTAAATTAATGTAGACGGTGTCACAGATCCCCAGCCCGGGCATTGGAGCCAGAACCAGTAGGGTTTCAGGTTGACCACATTAACAGTGTCCATTTTTTGTCCTGGTCATTCCACTGTATCGGTGACTGATGGGGCCTAGTTTTCTCACCACAGTAGCTGGACCTGACCACTTGAAGCAAGCTTGATGAGAAGTTTTCTGATGCTTTAGAGAGTGGGTGAGTGGAGTTAGACCAGGTCTCGGCAGGAGTTGTGCCCCTCTCCTGTGGGTATTGTAATACCTGGCTTGTCTGGACTGACCGCCTCAACTCTCTTCTTGATTTGCTCATTCATTTGTTTTGTCTCTCCAGGAGTGTGTATGGTGACTGTTGTGGCGTGGGAGGTGAACTGATGAGTCTCTCCAGTGGACCCTTCAGGTCCTTCCGGCCGCGCCAGCTCTGCAGGTGTGTCGACCTGTGGTTTCATGATGGGCAGCATTGATGGCGAGACGGAACTCCTGATCCACTGGTCCCAGTTCTTATGTTGGTCCCCACATATGGCGCAATCATTGTGTTGATGGACCCGGTTGGACCGCTCCGTGAGTTGGCTTGGGGTGATAACTGGTGGTGAATTTCTGCGTCCTCCCCAGGTCTTGCAGAGGTTAGCTATTTCATGGCCCAGTGAACTGCGGCCCCCCGGTCAGGGACCAACTCCGTGGGACACCAAAGCGGGTGAAGATTTCATCCTTTAAGGCGGACACAATGCGGTGTGCCTTGCCATCTTTTAAAGGGAACATCTCGACCCATTTTGTGGAAGTAATCCACCAGGGCGAGAAGGAAGGTGTTGCCTTTTGCTGGGGGAAAGGGCCCCATGGGTCCATCCCAGCTTTTCCCAAGGGTCCTCCACTAGAGTAGGCTGCATGAGGCCAGCCCGGCTTCTGATTTTCAGCCTTAATGGACTTGGCAAATGGTACAGACCTTGGCGTGATTCCACACGTCTTTGCAATGGATGGCCACCAGGCTACCTCCAGAGGATCCTCAGGGTGTTTTCAGCCTGCCCAGATGCCCACTCAGAGGATGATCATGGAAGTAGGCCAGAAAGACAGACACAAAGAGACTTTGGGACGACCAGCTGATATTTTTCCCCCTTCCTTCACAGGCGACCCGTCGATACAGGAGGCCTTGCAACTTTGTGGGCTATCCTGTCCAGCCTACTAAGGGTGTCTGCCTCTTTGGCTAGGTCTGTGACCTCTGAATCCTCTTCTTGTGCCTTCCCTATTTCAGTCAGGGAAGAGGGCAGATCGAGGAATCTGAGGCATTCACCAACACACAGACTGCAGCTGAAGAGGGAGGTGTAACAGCTTCGGGACAGGGCATCAGGCCTGCGATGTTATGGAGGCCTTTCCTGTACTGGACTTTGAATTTAAACTGTTGGAGTCGCAGGGATCCAGCGGAGTCAGGCGAGAGGAGGTTTTCCGGACAATTGAAGGCCCAGGTCAAGGCAGCATGGTCTGTGTGTATAGTGAACTCCCGCCCCCTCAAGGTAGTGCCTCCACTTCTCAACAGCCCAGACGACTGCAAGACACTCCCTTTTCAGAGGTGGAGTAGTGCACTCTGCACCCGCAAACCCCTGGATCGTGGGCGATCACCATCTCCCCCCTTCAGCTGTTCTCTGCACCAGCACAGCCCCCAAACCCACATCACTGGCATCCGTGTGGACTTCAAATGGCAGGGAGGTGTCCGGCTGCATGAGGGATAGGTGCGTCGCCAGTGCCCTCTTCAGCTGATCAAAACTGTGCTGACATTCCTCTGACCAGACCCACTCTACATCCTTCCTCTTCAGCCGATTCAAGGGAGCAGCCAGGTCTGCGTGAAATGGTCAATAAATTTGTGGTACCACCCCACAAGGCCTAAGAAACGCTGGAGGGTCTTTATGTTAGTGGGCTGTGGATACATGGTCACTGCCAGAGTCTTTTTCTGGATCCACCTGCACCCTTGTCCGAAACTTCGTTGGCCCAAGAACTTCAGCTCCTGCGAGGAAAAGGCACACTTCTTAAGATTAAGTGTCAGGCCAGCCTTATGGAGCTTCTCTAGGGCCGGTGCAGATCCGGGAGATGTTGTTCAGGCGTTGGCCCGAAAAGACTATGACGCCGTCAAATGTACACACAGCAGATCTTCCCTCTAAGCTCCCCAGGACCTTCTCCATTAGCAGCTGAAGCGTGGCTCCGGCATTCATGAGCCCAAATGGCATACACCTGAACTGGTAGAGGCCCATGGGGGTTATCCGCGGCTGTCTTGGCCTTACTGTCTGCGGACATGGCGACCTGCCAATAGCGGTTTCAGGTCAAGGGTGCTGAAGACTGCTGCACCGTGCATAGACTCAATAGTTCGTGGATCAGAGGCATGGGGTAGGCGTCTGGGTGGGTTTTGGCATTGAGGCGCCGAAAATCCACACAAAATCGAATGGAGCCATCTGGCTTCTTCACTAAGACCACCCCGGAGCACCCCAGGCAGACTGTGATTGCTCAATAATGCCATCCTTGAGCATCTGCTCCACATGGTCAGCGATGATCTGCCGCTTGAAGGCGACACCCTGTATGCCCTGCAGCGGACGAGCACCTCGTCAGTGGTGAAGATCCGGTGTTCCTCAACTCTGGTCTTGCCTAGTGTCCCAGAGCATACCATGGGCCAGGCCTGGAACAGTTTCCTGACCTCTGGAGGGTGGTCTGGAAAAACAGGAGGCGCCACTCCCAATGATGGAAATGGACCCAATGAGCCTGGGCAGGGAACAGCTACATATAGGCTGGCATTGGAGCGATCTTCAGGCTCCTGCCTCAATGTTCCCTCTAGCGGGTGAGAGACAAAAGGATGGAAAGTATAGCCCCTGGGTCCCTTCACTCCATAGGTCTGGTCTCCCATATTGATGATGGTGGAGGTTTTGCTAAGAAAGTCCAAGCCTAGGATGATGGGGAGAAAGCCAGGTGGTTGTCAGCCATGATAAATGTCTCCAGAGCCCATATCACCTCATGCCAGGTGTACAAAAGCTGTGTCTTTCCCACAGCCCCATAAGTCTTTCCATTGGCCAGGGCAAAGCTCTGGTTATCACTCGGCTTCAGTCGCTCACCGTCACGAGCCAGCTCCAGCCAGACACTCTGCTGCATGGTGAGTAGGTGCATCCAGTGTCGAACACAGCATGGCACTGCTTTCCCCTCACTCCAATTGGGACATGGAGGAGCACCACTGGAGGCTTCCGTCCCAGCTGCACTACTGTCACCACATCAGCAGGTTTCCTGGCATCCTTAGAAGGCCCCTTGTCCTGGGTCTTCTTTAAGCCCTTCTCCTTGGCCTTTTGCTGGTCCACCTTTCCCCAGTACTCTTTAGATGAGCTGCAGTCTTTCTCCACCAGGGTGCCAATCTGAACCAGCTGGTCCCGCGTTTGTGGCGGTGCCCTGAGACAGCCAGCTATTCGAGGGTTGCAGTTGTTCAGGATCTTGCGCACCAACTCAGTCTCTGTGATGTCTGGTTTCCACCGCAGACACAGAGCACGGTAGTCGTAAGCAAAATCCCTCAGACACTGATCTGGCAACTGTACCATGTCCCGTAGCTTTTCTTCTACCTCGGTGAGGTAATCAGGAGGGAGGAAAGCATCCTTAAAGGCGTCCTTAAACTCAGGCCAGTTGTGCACATTGTTTTTCGCCACCATCCACCAGCTATGTGCTGGCCCTTTAAGCGTGTTGGACAGGGCGCCTATCAGCTCTGCATCAGACAATGGCCGCACTGCAAAAAATGTTTCGCAGCGATCAACAAAATTAAGCACATCGGCCACTTCCCTGGACCCACTAAAAGAAGGAAACTCCATCTGTATAGCCGGCCTGGAATAAACCACAGCAGGTCTGAGGGTGGGTTGGCTACCTGAAGCACTCAAAAGAGGTGAGAGGCTCAGTGCTTAGTGTAAAAAAGGCTGTGTAGGTGGCTGAGATAGTGCTCCCGTGAAGGGTGTCTGAAGCTGGGCACCTACCACACTATGAGCTGGTTGGCTTGGAATGAGCTCATGAACATGAGGAGAAAAGGGCCGCTGGCACTGTCAGAACTAGCTGCCATGTCAGGAGTGGTCACGTTGGTGAGAAGAGGAATGATGCCACTGATAGCGGGGTCATAACAGGCCCTGCCGTGCTAAGAAAGCATGAGTTTGTGTGAACGCGACTGGAGTAACAAGGTGCCAATGGAACACCATAGGAAACTTGAGCAGGAGTGGAGCGGCTATGAGGTGGAAGAATAGTAGCTCCGATGCGTGGATAAGGCCTCGGAGAGCAACAAGGCTGGCGGCTTCAGCCGTTCCATTTCTGCTTTCCATTTTTCATCAATGCCTTTGTAAGCCTCCACTAATTTTTCCTCAAACTGTTTCAGTGTTGTTATCATGCATTGCTCAAGCACCTCAACACTTCGGTCCACATAACTCCTTATACCTGCTTCTCTGTTCAAGGCACTATTAACAGAATCTCTGAAGTCAGTCTCCAGCGTATTTAGTCTGTCCATGACTGAACCTAAGTCGGTGGTAATGGTTGTGAGAGCAGGAAGTGTGAGGTAAGATGTGTTTCCCTCATCTCCAATGCTTTGTTCATTCTCTTCTGGGTCTGACAGGTAAAGTGAACTAATTAGTGATGTTACTTCCCCCACAGGAATTCTTCTAGTGACCCATGCATCTCCCCTTGGTTCATGGTGCAGTTCACTAGGCCCATGCCCTGATGCAGGTGTAGAAGCCCGGGTGCCATGCTCAGAGATTTAGGTCCTGGGATTACGTCAAGCTCAATTAGAGCTGGACCACTTTCTTGATACATATCTCCCCTTTTCCGTAATAAACGGTGCTTAATATTCAATGCAAAGCAGTGTAGTGTGTAAGCAATTATTGCTTTTGTGTGTTCAGCAATATACAGGATATAATTACAAGTTAACAACAGCAGACAATATTCCCGCACTATAGTAATAATAAAGCAAAGTCAAAAAATTACATTTCATTCCCGTCACGGCCCACCATCTGTAACAATCAGCCCTTTACGTCCTTTTAAACAGCTGTGTTACTATAAGCGACAAAGGGTTCTTGGGAATGAAAGTAGTGTCGACAATAACAAACCGCTTCAATACTGTCACAAATACTTTTTGGCCTTATTACACCAACACATATGCATAAGAGCGGTATACTGCCGTTAATAAAGCACACAGCAACCAACAAATATTCAGGCGGGCTGAACAAAAAGAAAGACGCGCAAACAGTTGAATTGAATGGCGACGCTAGCGGTATATTATTATTACACCAATTATCCCGTGCAACCACACAATACTTGAATCTCTCCACACCCCCGCCCAAACACCTGGCGCACCCCCCTAAGTAAGCTTGTATGTGGTCATATAATCCTTGGTGCCGAGGGCCTTAAAGAGACACCCCACATTCTTACCAAAACCACAGTGGACAATACATATATTACACAGATATACACATGAATATCATTCCTCATACATAAACATTATAGGAAATCAAGATAATGTTCCGTGCAATAATAAATGTAAAGGAACACTTAAATTAATGTGACGGTGTCACATGGTTACTGTAAAGAAGCATTAGGGAGTTCACATAAAAAGCATCCAAATGAGTATAACATGAAGTCCATGCGTATGGTTACTATAATAATAATAATAATAATAATAATAATAATAATAATAGCACCCAAAAAGCATCCAAAGCACTGCCAACAGCCTGGCTGGCACTGATAAAAAAGAACTTAATGTATTCCATCAAACTTATTTGAAGATGATGCCAAAGGTAGCTGCTCATAGAAACATACAGTACCTCTAAAAGTCTCATTGTTGCACAGTGTTGCTTTAATTATGGAGTCATGCTAACAAGCTAACAGCCAAGAGATGTGTAGCCTATACTGCAAAACCAACAACAGCACATCTGGTAGTAATAAAGGTGCCTAACTTATGTATTTTAGAAATACACTTGCCCATGATGTTCTTTGCATGTCTTTAAGCAAAAGTGAGGGTAAGGCTGTGCCTGTCAGTTGGAATCCTCCGGAACATCTTTCACTGAGCCCTTAGCGGCTCCTGAGCAGAGAGTAATTAGGCTACTTGTCGCAACACCACCCCGGTCAACACGCCGTCTAGTCAAAGACATACTGCAGTCTCAGGCATGCGGCCAGAGAAGGACCATTGTGGCCGTCCACATCCTCAGTGATTAACCTCCTTTTAACTTACTGCGCTTAATGAAGATGAGCTTAATCAGGCCATACTGCTGCATAGGTCAAGGGATTCTTGAATGGAAAGAAACACTATTCTTTCCAAATACTATACATCACTGAGCATAGTATGTTATTAAAACCTTGTGAGAGATGACATGCCCGTAGTGTATCTCTGTGGAGAGCTAGTCCCAATAGGCAAATATTAGGTATCCAACAATAAGGCGGGGATCACATTAGCCAGCGGCAAGCAGCAGCGGCAAACGTAACGCAACGCTCAGACCATAATAAGTTTTGTCTCGTTCCTAAGTAACACACAACGGTTTGTCAATTGAATACGCTCACGTTGCACTTTGAAAGTTGAACCAAGTTCAACGCTCAGCATTGCTCAACGCTAGCGTTACGCCAGCGTTGCCACCACTCCACTGCCGAAACATAGAGAACAATAGGAAACCTGCCGCTTGCCGCTGGCTAATGTGATCCCCGCCTAATAGGCCTATGTTATACTACGTTGAACAACATTCAGAGTGTTAATATTTTTAGATCTAACAGTGCATGAGGCAGCATCCATAATAGAGGGCGTAACCGTGCCAGTGGAGGTCCATCCGCTCGGCTATGCTGTGTACTGTAGTAGCCATCTAAGCCCCAGGTCTTCTCTCCGCTCTGTGGTGTCCTCGGCTCACTTTACCTGTTTAGGAGTCTGTGCAGTCTCTTCTCCTCCCTGCTGGAGCACATTAGGATGTAGCCTAGCGCATGTTTTATTCATAGGCACTGATCTCTTACTCCTCTTTGTTTACTTCTGAGGAAGTTTAACGGCAACTTTCAGAGCTGTTAGAATTATGCCGTATGGTATCACAAGTCTCTATGGAATAGAGGGTCTGTTATGTTCTAACAACAACATCAATCAATTTTATCAAAGAAATTCTAGCCTAGCCTACTTCTGTAGCCATAGATAGCATTGACTGCAATTTATGAAATGCTGGTTCACTGTGATTACAAAAGTGTTACATGTACTCCAACAATATGTTGCTTGTAAGCTAGAATTACTTTGAAACATTTGGAATATTGAATTGAATCATATCACAAAATCGCAATCACATTATCTGTCAGAAAAATTTGATAATTTCCCAAATCGTGCAGCCTTACTATTTACCTGTGAGATATACAAAGTAAGACCAGCGTCCTCAGTGTCACCCTTTATGCCTTATACAAAGCCACACACACACACACAGACCCAAGGGACCGATATTACTCTAATTAGGGGTTTGCACGGCGTGTCATCAGATCTGGACGTCGCCATATTGGAGATACTCGCCTCATTAGAAAGCATTAGGCACTGAAGTAAATCCCTAACATCGTCAAGGAAAATGGTTAATTATTGCTTAGGTTGTGTTTTATGTGTTTTAGGTTGCACCAATAGGTCAGACTGAGAAAAACATCTGGTCTTTCAAAAGTTATTAAAAAACCAGGGAGAAAGGAGATGCCAGAAGTTATCAGAGGAAGGGGGGCGCTTGTGGTTGAACTTAGTACTTCGTCTCCCTGCGCTGCCAATAAACCGTAATTTCTCGAAATATCGCACCTTTTCTTGTGGTCCAAGTCCTGCCCTATATGCCTTTGCATCTTAGACACATTTTGATGAGCTTTTCTGTTGTTTAGACACGGCTACAATCACGTAAGATATCCAAAGTGCATAATACTCCATTGTACTTCATTCACTGAGTATCGCCAATATGGCCGTGCGTGCTGGGTTACCATGGTTACCGGCCAGAATGTGACGTCCGTGCAAACCCCTAATATGGTGTGTGTGTTTTAGTGTGATATGTGTTTCATTTTTTGTGTGTGGGGACGTTCATAGCAGATAGAAAGGTGGTGATGTGACCACAGACCACACACTCTTTCTATGTGTCCCTCTCTCTGTTTCTCTGTCTCTGTCTCTTCCTCTTTGTTATCTGTCTCTCAGTGTAACTCTGACTTGCTCTTTCCCCATTATCTCTCCCCCATGATCTGTCTTGTCTCTTTCTTTCTATGTCTGGCTTTATCTTTTTTTCCCCTCAACATCTGTGAGTATATCTGCCTGTTTTCTCTCTTCCTCTTTTTCTTTCTCTCTCTCTCTCTCTCTCTCTCGTTATTTCTCTCTCTCTCTCTCTCTCTCTCTCTTTTTTCTCTCTCTTGCTCTGCCTCTCTTTCTTTCTCTCTCTCTCTCTCTCTTTCGTTCTTTCTCTTTCTTTCTCTGTCTCTTCATCTGTCCAGCTATCGCTGCACCGCTGCTACTGTGTTTTCTCTCTTCTGTTGCTTTTTGTCGTCTGAGCGGCAGCAACTCAGTGGCAGATGGTAGCCTCTCCCAAAGTCCTCTCAATCCACTGTGGCCCGTCACACTGTCCGCCTGCTGGGATCAGAGGGCTATGGTTTTTAGTTCAGACCCATTTATCCAGATGTTTACCGCATCTCCACCGTAATGCAGCGATGGTGAACATGTGCATGACCTCAAATTGACTGATAGTCTCTCTGTCTTTCAGAGATATTTTTTATAAATGTTATGGGACTTAGAAGAGAACAAATGCAGCTGTATGATATTTCATCCCATTAAACAATAAAATCAGCTACCAATGCACTCACTATTTACACAGTAGCATAAATACAGTATATAAACTGTCTTTGAACACTAATGAATGATTTCTATAGGACAATATGTTTTACATACAGTATACATATTGTCTGTCTTTCTATACATATTGCCAAGAAATTATCTACTTAATGCATAGGAAAATGAATGTTTATTCAGGGTGTGAACTTGACTTGATAGAATTGGTTTGAATAATTTCATCCAAAGCATTGCACTGCTTTATGAAGCCAGTTAATGTAACACATGCCATATGTTTACTGTATTTTCTAGCTTCACCATAAACAATAGAGAGACGTTTTTCTCCAACTCCACACGGAGCCGAATCGTTCATCACGTCCTTCAGCGCACAAAGTATGAGGATGGCAAATCTAAGATGGGTAAGAGCTGCATCATTTAATCACCAGCATCCTCTCTCCCTGAAACATACCCCGCCACACTGCTGTAAGCCAGACTCCCATCAACCATAACCCACAGTATTCACCCACCACTTCGTACACACACACTTTACTTGAATTTCCCCTGGGGATCAATAAAGTATCTATCTATCTATCTATCTATCTATCTATCTATCATACTGTGTACACACATACTCTCTCACACACTCTCTCTCCTGAGTTGAGCTATTGGTCACCTGGAATTGCAATTGGAAGTTAAGGAGGTGGTTGACAAAATGCAGGGTCCATCACATCAGTCCTATCTAATCTACATGTGCGTATCCCACGTTGTCCCATATCACCGCCATCTCCTGCCGTCCCTCAGAGTTAGAATGAAAAATGCAGCTTTTATGTTTGAATGGCTCCGGTGCACGATCGCCGCCTACGCAGTGATTTCCTGTAGACACCCCTGCCATGCACAACAGGTCCTTAGCTAAAGACCTTGCCAAATGTGCTTTGACTCTTATCTTAACAACAAAGAGGCTGAATTTGGTTATGCTGTTTCTTGTGCAGGCTTGTAAGAACTGATAAAATTATAAACAGTTCTAGCCCCGTTTCACTGCTGTTGTGATAAATAAATCTCTTGATTCTCTTGAATCTGTAAAGAACCGTGACTGTGCTTGTTGAGCCAGCTCTTTCGCTGGGTAATGAGAGAGGACTCGTTGGCTACCCTGGGCAGATCATTGTGAGTTGACCGCTGTTGTAGCTCCTATCCCACAGACTCTCTGTCAGTCTCGTCCTTTGATTTGCCTCCTTTCGGCATTTATGGTTCAGCAGTGTCAGCCCAGTTTAGCGTTGTGTAGTGTAATTACACCAGCATTCTTCTCTCCTCTCCCACTTTCCTCAACTTTCTCTCTTCTCTTCTCAGTCTCACGCTTCTCTCCTCCTTTCCTCCCTTTCCTTCTCCCTCTCTCTCTCTATCTCTTTCTCTTTCTCCCTCTCTCTCTCTATCTCTCCCTCTCTTTCTCCCCCCCCTCTCTCTCTCCTCTCTCTCTCTCTCTCTCTCTCTCTCTCTCTCCTCTCTCTATCTCTCCCTCTCTCTCACCCCCTCCCTCTCTCTCTCTATCTCTCTCTCTTTCTCCCTCTCTCTCTCTCTCCCCTCTCTCTCCCCCCCTCTCTCTCTCCCTCTCTCTCTCTATCTCTCTCTCTCTCTCCCTCTCTCTATCTCTCCCTCTCTCATTTGATTCTCTCTTGGCCTTCCTCCACCTCTACTCAAATCCCCCTCCTGTCAGGCCTGCTTGTGACATGCCTCACTGATTAAAGTTGGTCCTTGGAAGGCCCTTAATATTTTAATACTGGTGTCCAGTGGTCGGAGGAGGTCAGACCTCCCGCACGCACAGCGAACACAAATCCCCCAGGAAATCCCTCCGCCGGCTGCTCCTGCTGTGACTCCAATAGGTCTGCCCTTTGTCATTCCCATCACACACACACACACACACACACACACACACACACACACACACACACACACACACACACACACACATACACAC
This sequence comes from Alosa alosa, assembly GCF_017589495.1. Classification (NCBI taxonomy): domain Eukaryota; kingdom Metazoa; phylum Chordata; class Actinopteri; order Clupeiformes; family Clupeidae; genus Alosa; species Alosa alosa. Next base: position 16,775,117 of record NC_063199.1, read on the forward strand.
ACAGAGACGTGTTTGTGTCTGATATCATGATGGCAGCCCACATCCATAATCACTTCCTCTGTCCTGTGATACACTCTGAGTCATCCTGTCCATCATTCTCAGTATAAATGTCAGTGTCCTGTGGTCTGCTGTTGGAGCGGGCAGTGCTCATTGTTTGTTTGTGTATGGAGATGCTGTTTGTGCTAGCTGGACTCTGCAGTAGCAGATAGTGTAGCCAAGTGAAGTGATTCAGTGTTCCAGTGAAAAAAGTTCTGCTTGACAACAGCTACTTGACTAATACTACTGTACAGCTGTAGTCTTGTTTCTTTTCTGTGTGTTTATGTGTGTGTGCATGAGTGTGTTTGTCTCTGTGTGTGTAAGTGCTCAGTATGACTCTGTACCTCTTTGTTGTAAGCTTGTTTTGTCAGGATTTGTGATTTGTGTGTGTCTTTGTGTGTGTGTGTGTGTGTGTGTGTGTGAGAGAGAGAGAGAGAGAGAGAGAGAGAGAGAGAGAGTGTGTGTGCATGTGTGAGTGTGTCTTCTTTCAGGGTGTCTCTTAGGTTAATTTTGCATATATTTTCTTTTCTGTTTGTGTATACTTTTGAGTGTGTTTTGTGTGCATGTATGTCTGTGTGTGTGCGCATGTGGGCGTGTGTGTGCGTGTGCATGCGTGTGCGTTTGTGTGCATGTGTGTGTGTTGGGCAGTCACGTCTCCTCCATTTCTCTACAGTGCCACCACTCTGTTGTCTGTCACTGCTTAATTATTATGGTCAGCGAGGCCTGATGTTGATTGTCCAATCGGTCAGTTCCTGGGAAGGTGCGTAGCCTAACTGCTGTATGCTGAGTTTGTTATAGGCTAATCATAATGGTCAGCAAGTCTGGATGTTGATTGTCCAGTCGGTCAGTTCCTGGGAAGGTGCGTAGGCTAACTGGGGGCAGCCGTGGCCTACTGGTTAGCACTTCGGACTTGTAACCGGAGGGTTGCCGGTTCGAACCCCGACCAGTAGGAACGGCTGAAGTACCCTTGAGCAAGGCACCTAATCCCTCACTGCTCCCCGAGCGCTGCTGTAGCAGGCAGCTCATTGAGTCGGGATTAGTGTGTGCTTCATCAAAAGAGGGATCAAAAGAGTATACTTATACTTAACTGCTGTATGCTGAGTTTGTTATTGGCCACACAGTCAGTGCAAATTAAATTCCAATGAACATGAGTCCAGACAGATTCAGTGTGAAGGGTGAAGCACTTCTGCAGAGGGCAGAGAGTAGAAGAAAGCAGCCTATGGAAAACAGTGGGGGAGACAAGAAAAAGAAAAAAGGAGAGAGAGAGAGATGACAGGAAAGAAAGAAGTGAAAGAAAGAAAGACAGAAGAAGATATAAAGAGATGAAAGAAAATAATGAAACAGAGAAAGGGGGGATGAAAAATATGAAAGAAATAGAGAGGTAAAGTGAGAGAAGGAGAAGTGAAAGATGGATAGACAGAGGAAGACAGCAAAAGTAATTAACTGGTACACTTAATAGGTTTATTCCACTGTATTAAAGAGTAACAAGGTTGTAGCAGCACAGCTGTTACATTTACACTGAAGACAATGGGGCCTTGACTGGAGCTAAGAATGGTTTGGATATCAAATCTATCATGACTAGATTTACCCCATCCAGCAGGTCTCAGGTCAGCTTTTTGCCTCTGATTAAAATTTAGGCAAATTGGCAAAGTTTTGTAAAAGCACTCAGTATTACAATGTAACAACTATATGTAGGTACCCACAAATACATAATGCAAGTACAATGATAGTACCTAATAGTACATGTTGTTACACAGGTTGTACCACTGTACCTAATTAGGTAGGTACACTGTAACAGCGACACATTAAAATAAAGTGTTACCGTATTTCTATTACTTTCTCAATGACAGACTGTTAAAGTAGGGACGATTTAAAATAGAAATCCAAGCACACACAAAAGCCTTTCTCTGTTGGAGAGTTACTCAGCAGTTCACACCTCTGTTCTCTCTTGTTGAGTGAAAATTTGTTTCTAAATATTATCACTTACCATATTCCCAACACCACAAGGCAAGCATAACCAAGATTGTGCAAATTAATTGAATATTGTTTGTCTATATGTAAACCATTGATCTAAATATGGATACAATGTTCTAAATGGGTAAATGTTGATGCAAAATAACAAATGTAAATTAGTGAAAACAGTGGAAGCATTTCTTTAATGAAAATTAGATAAAGGTTGTTCCTTTTAGCCATTTGACCTACCCAATTAGAACACTTTGAAGAAGTTTTAATGTAACTGTTTTCCAAGTATTGCAGCAACATCAACTCCAGCTGAATGAATGAATATAATCAGTATGGTAATAATGTGCTCTTTCTCCTGTGTGTGTGTTTGTTCTGTTATTAGGAATCAATAGGTTACTGAGCAACAGCACTTATGAGGCAGCGTTTCCCCCACATGAGGTAATCAGGCCATCACACACACACACACACACACACACACACACACACACACACACACACACCAGTAAGACTGGTCACATAAAAGGCCATGTAGTGATACAACAGTTTCACCAGACACTCTCTCTCTCTCTCTCTCTCTCTCTCTCTCTCTCTCTCTCTCTCTCAGACACACACACACACCCACACATACACTCTCTCTCTCTCAGACACACACATACACTCTCTCTCTCTCGGACACACACACTCTAACTAATTAGACTGGTCACAATCATTAAAACAGTGGAACTGTGGTGTGGGTGACGGCGTCCCGGACACATATGGGTTCAGGTGCCCAGGGTTCGGTTGAGTTCCGACCCACAGTCTTTTCCCGGTCCCAGGTCCTCGTCTCTCTCTCCGACCCGCTTATGTGTTGTATGTGTGTCTGAGACTGTGAAGGTCAGGTGAGGTCAAACTGTCAACTTTAATGGCTGTTTCTGTTCTCCACTGGTTGGTTTTGACAGGGCGGCTACAAGAGCAGACACCCCATAAAGACACATGGGGCCCAGAACCACAGACACCTGCTGTATGAGAGATGGGCACGCTGGGGCATCTGGTACAAGTACCAGCCTCTGGATCTCATCAGGTCAGACCAGCACCACAAGGCCTCAGGGACCTGTCTTAACATTACTGGAACAGTATGACAGTCATGTTTGTGGGTTTGGGTTGGGCTAGGACGTCCCCACATCTGTGATTTGGCTGTATGCGTTTAGATGCTTTTATACATAGGTGTTACTACCATCTAATTGAGATTGATGTTTTTTTTTTTTTTATTTCAATTTACATTCAATCATTCATTCTCTGCTCCAAAGCAATTCCCAATGGAGCGTTCAGCATTCAGGCATTGGCAAGCAATGAATATTGTTACTGTGCAGACAAATTGAGCAAGAGAGGGTCCTTATGGTCATGAATTTGAACATGTTAATTTGTACAATCCCCTTACTCCATTTACTCTCTTCCCTCATTTGATTTTCAAATGTTTTGGTGGCAATCACATTTCTGCCTGCCACTCTACTCTCTTGCTTTGAAAGAACTATGATGTTGTCAAGTGTGGAGTGATCACTAGCAGTGAAGAGTCCGTATGGGGGTTGTGCCAGGATATATCCACTCAAGGAATGAAAATTAAACAACCAACCGGTCCGAACTAGACCTGATCAGCCGAACATTATACCTCATCAGCTAACACTAGCTTTAGACCTGATCAGTCAAACATTATACCTCATCAGCTAACACTAGTTTTAGACCTGATCAGTCAAACATTATACCTCATCAGCTTAATCTAGCTTTAGACCTGATCAGCCACATTATACCTCATCAAATAACTCTAGCTTTAGACCTGATCAGCCACATTATACCTCATCAAATAACTCTAGCTTTAGACCTGATCAGCCACATTATACCTCATCAAATAACTCTAGCTTTAGACCTGATCAGCCAAACATTATACCTCATCAAATAACTCTAACTTTAGACCTGATCAGCCAAACATTATACCTCATCAGCTAACACTAGCTTTAGACCTAATCAGCTGAACACTAAACCTCATGTGGAATCTCTAACATTAGCCTTTATCTTCTGCGTGGCCCAATCTCTACCTCTCTTTCCTCCTCTCTCCCTCCCTCCTTTTCTTCCTCTCTCTCTCCCTCCCTCCCTCTTTTCTCTGTCTCTTCATCCAGACGGTACTTTGGGGAGAAGATTGGCCTGTACTTTGCGTGGCTTGGCTGGTATACCGGCATGTTGATTCCTGCCGCTCTGGTGGGCCTCTTTGTCTTCCTCTATGGCCTCTTCACCATGGACTCCAGTCAAGTCAGGTCTGTCCACGCCACAGCACACACAACACACAACACGGCACACACAACACAGCACACACAACACACTCTGTGAATAATTATTATTACAATAATTATTACAAAAAAATTCTGTGGAAATGCATGGATTCCAGTTGCTGCTACTGGAAGCAACTGGAATCCATGCATTTCCACTGAATTATTTTTGGAATCTGATTCCTTATCATACCTGTTCATTCATACTCGTCGCTCGACTTATCGTGACTAAATTCAAGATGGCAGCGAACGGTAAACTTTCTCAAGGTACTGTCTGTATAAATCATCTTGTAAATAAACTACCAGTGCTTTTTCAAAGTTCTCAATGTCTCGTTTTAAATGTCAAGGCCCTCAGAAGTCTACCAATGAAGTATGGAGCTACTTTGAGCCTCGTAAATAGTGTAAAACAGTGATTTATTTGCATGGCTAGGCCGATGCCCGAGGCACCCCCATCGAAAAACTGTTGGTAGCATCGGCTAACCCTGCCAGATTTCTGAGTGCAGGGACAAGCCGAGATGAGCTATGAGACATAAGTTCACACTCGGTATCATGTTTCAACACACTTTAGGTCAATATCACACCAGAATTCTCCTTTAACACTGGAACAACACGGCACACACAACACACAACACGGCACACCAACACACAACACACAACACACAACAAGCACACACAACAAGCAACACGTCACACCCAGTCTCTAATATGGGGAGTGATGAACCTGCTGTTCATGCGCTATAAACACTATACAGTCATGCACTGGGATGTTGAGCTGCAATATTACATTTGCCGAATTGGCATAATTAATGTGTTACTGTAGGAAGAAGCACAGGTCAATAAACCATGGGTTACATTTTTATATGTAACATAGAAATATATATATCTTTTTATATTACTTTTATTGTGTATGTTACATAAATTAGGCGATGACTCAAAAAACAACAGAATATATGCCTCAAAGTTCCACATCCACATCAAAGAAAAAAAAAAAATGGCCGCACAGCTACCATGTGTGATTCAACCTAATAATACTCTCTACTTCATAACAGTATTATCTCAGACTTTGAAAGACGGCCAGCTGGCTCTGTCAGTGTATGACAGAGTGTGCCACAGTGATGAGTTGTTGTTGTCAGGACTCATTCCATGGCACCTAACCCCACCAGACGGGTCCTGCGTCTGGAGTCGGTCTGGCCCTGAACTGGCTGTCATCTGTCTCTGATCTGGCACACATCTTGTGGGTCAGTGTCAGACAAGTGTGGAGTTCTTTCAAGAGTTTATTGTTCTTTGGGAACGCACATCTTCTGCTGAGAGTAACCAAAGTCCAAGTGCACTTTTGGGGGAAATAGCAATTGAAAAATCTAAAATCAAATAATGAACATATGAAATTAATTTTCATATTATTGTAGTTTTCAAGGTTGCTTTATTAGGTCCCCCAAGAGAGAAATTTGTTTTGGATAAGGACAAAAGTTGCCACAACACTCAGTACATAAACATCACAGGACCTAGCACATTCAATACAAATAAAATAGCATAAAATATACATTGTGCATGGGCGCACATTCACAACCATCCAGGTCTAGTCCTGCTGCTGTTAGGGAGAAGGACACATGTTCTGCTCAGATGACACTGTCAGAGGGTCTATCACTGATTAAACACTTGCTTCCGGCCTGCTGCTTTATATGCCACACTTATTCCAAGCTCTTCAACCTGAAATGTGATGATTGTTCTAATGTACAAATGTCATATAAGAATGTCATGGTAAATAATAAATCGCTTATAGTATACACAATTAACATTTTTAAATGTAAAGGAAAATAATGTAAATTATGTAATTTACACCTATGTTGCATGCATTGATAGATAGATAGATAGATAGATAGATACTTTATTGATCCCCAGGGGAAATTCAAGTTGTTGATGTTTTTGTTTGTATGTGTGTGTTTTTAGCAAAGAGATCTGTGAGGCGAACACCACAATAATGTGTCCAATGTGTGAGGAGAACTGCAGCTCATGGAAACTCAGTGATAGCTGTGTGTATGCCAAGGTTAGTGAGCTTCCTAACACACACCTGTGTGTGTGTGGGTGTGTGTGTGTGTGTGTGTTTGTGTGTGTCTGTGTGTGTGAGATGTTTAATCAGCGATACACATGAGTGGGTGGGAACAGGTTGCTAAGTAACATTAGACATGTTAGAGAATTCACAAAAGTTCTGTCACCTCACACACCAGGCTGTATGTACATGTAGGTCTATCAGTATCAGTGCCCTCAAACACCTTAATATGTATGTATAAGTTCAGTCGGCCTCTCCAAAGATGATCATAACCTAAATCTTAGTATTTGTCAGTTAGACACTTATATACAGAGGTAACTAACTACAGTGGCACTCCCCCTGGTGCAGCATGGAGTTCAGAGGTAACTAACTACAGGGGCACTCCCCCTGGTACAACATGCAGTTCTGAGCCTTGCTCAGGGGCACAGTGGTTGCAGCCCCAGGGATCGAAGTCAAACTCCTCTAGTGTTCCATATAGAAGCCCAGGCCCCTAACCTCTATACTAAAACAGATAGTCCCGTCCTTGATTATGATTGGCTGAACTGTCTATAGTGCCCGACCCAAGCCCCCCGCCATGGGTAGAGGGGGCTGTATCCTGATCCCAAACAGACAGCTGTGTATCCATTCTCACAGATGAGCCACCCGTGTGTCTCTGACAGTGAGCACCCAGGGAGCCTGAGAGAGGGATCTGTTATGCGCTGGTCGTGTGTCTGTGGGTGGCAGAATAATCAACATTCCTCACAGAGGCTTATATTCATACGAGATGGTGATAAGCGTTGCAACTATGGTACCACTGACATACAACATGATTTGTGTCTTGTGTTACGTCATTATTTGTGTTGACACAGAGATAATATTACTATTCATGAGGTCCGTGATCAGCCTCATAATGTGAGAGCTGTACTGATATCCTTTAATGTAATGTATCACTGACCTCCATCCATGGATTAGAGGAAATAGGATTACTCAATGTTGACAGTAGGAAACAGTAAGATTGCTGTTGGTTACTGTAAACTGGTGAAAAAAAAATGTCCACCACTTTTGCTCGATTTCATTTCTAAATGAACTGCATTGCACTGACTGTGTGTGTGTGTGTGTGTGTGTGTGTGTGTGTGTGTGTGTGTGTGTGTGTGTGTGTGTGTGTGTGTGTTCATCTTCTTTTTCCATTTTTCAAGGTGACTCATCTTTTTGACAACGGAGGAACTGTGTTCTTTGCTATATTTATGGCAATATGGGGTGAGTGCATGCATCGTGTTGAGACCCTATTGAATCTTTATGACTACAGTTAAAGGTACACATGCAGCAGGATGCAGTGGGATGGGAGTCGCTGACTGAGAGAGAAATGAGATAGAGACACTGACAAAGAGGAGAGACCAATCAAATAAAACTAAATATAATACAAAAATAAAATACATAAGGTCCATGTTTACTCATTCACTAAATTTAGCATAATTTGTAGGAACATAATGTGCTCCTTATTATGGGAGTAAAACAAAACAGTGGGAGGATAGGTCAGTTACATCAGCATATAAATAGCCTATAATGATGTAAACAGCATCATCGCTACTACTGGCATAACACACAGTATTTTCCAAACAATTCCATGTGTGTGCATGAGCATGTAATTGCCTTGAATTAATGATGACTAATAGAGTCTATTGCATTTAATTGACTGTTCAATAAATCAGTAGGTGTTGAATGGAAAAGTGCTAGGGCTTGGAAGCTACCAAATAACCCCCAGCACACACACACATGTGCACGCATACACCAACCCCCCCCCCACCACCACCACCACCACCACCACACACACACACACACACACACACACACACACACACATACACACACATATGCATGCATGCATGCGTGCACACGCACACACTGTGTTAGCATCTGTGGCATCCCAGTGCAAAGAACATCAGGGGCCTATTTGGCCACCTCCCCAGACAGCCTTAGGCTTCATTAACAGAATTACATAATTATCAACAGCACTGACTCCAGGCCCAGAGAAACCCAAATGACCCTGAACACTCACACTGCAGCTTTGTACTCTCAGATGACCTCTGTTAACTCCAGTCCCACGATAACAAGCCTGTATTATGATAGTAATAATAACTTATAACTCCAATAACAATTATAATAATTACAACTATGATCATTCCAGTCTTATAGCTCCAGTTAATCCTTTATAATAATATGTGATAATAAGCGTGATATAAAATCACTAAAGCCTCAGTTCATAAACTCATAAAGCTTCTGTAAGCTAGGTACACAAAAACACCAGCATTAGATGGATAGATAGATACTTTATTGATCCCCAAGGGGAAATTCAAGACTACAGAAAATACTCATACAGTCCTTACATTCCATTGGACCTTGCAACACTCTCATCTTCCTCAGACTTTCACACAGTAGCCACAAAAACATGTGACATTCACATGTGACCTTCTCAAGTACTCTTCCATCAGCAGCCTCCCAGGTGGACCGGGGAAGAAAATGGGGTCTGCCCCGAGGTCAGGGAACTGATGTTGATATCCTACACACACACACACACACACACACACACACACACATACACACACACACACACACACACACACACACACACACACACACACACACACACAAACACACACACTCATACACACACAAACACACAGCGTTTGGACATTTGATGTGACTGGGCAGCCCTAGACCCAGTGCTGCAGCAGCAGTCGGCGATCCGCCAGCTCAAGAGCTCTACAGCAAGAGAGTGGCGCTCCTTTGAGCATGCAGCCAAAAGCACTGCCCCAGAGTAGACACACAGCTATCAACAGCATAACAGCAGCAGCCGTGGCAGTAGAGACCCTGGCTCAAACTCGCTCGAGTCAGATGGAGGGAACTAGAACAGGCATTGTAGTTCAGGAAGAGCCCTTCAGGCCCTACGGAGCTCTCTGGGAATAACAGGGGGAACTATGAGAGATAGTTGTGTGTGGTTCAGGCATAATGTGATATCTGGGAAGATTCCTCATCTCGGTCTCTCTCTGTCTCTCTTTCTCTTTCTCTCTCTCTCTCTGTCTCTCTCTTTCTCATAAACACACCCACCGTCTCTCTTTAAAAGTGGGTCAAGCTATATTGAAACTGCTGTTTGTGTGGCAGGCTACAGGGACTAGTTCAGAAACTCTAGCAGTCACGTGATGCCATTCCTCTCTGTGCTCCCCAGTATGTATGCAATTCCGTGAGAAAAAGAAAGCTCTACTGTAGAATGCATGTCACATTTCTTGTAGACATCAGCCATGGCTGAATGTTGAATGATGCTTTTATGCCTTTGTAATAACTTTGGGATGTGGTAGCCTGTGGTAGCATATGTAACTGTGTGTTCAAATTGAAAAGCAGAAGCTGACATTTGTGCACACATTTGCATCCAGAGGATTTTATATTCACTGGTGTATAGGAGTTCTGTACTCACGATAAGAGGCACTATCTATCTCATGAATTAGCCTCATGATTTACCATTCATTTCTTTTTATCTCAGAGACCACAGAATATCATGATGACTAGTCTGCTCAACCAAAGGTGACATCTACAACGTTAAATATGGAGCACAAAACCCCTATGACCTGTTCTAACCCCTGATCTCTGTAGGTCTTTTTCGAGTCTTACCCCTTTAGATTGTGCTTATGTGGGTATCCTTCTCTGTGACTGCTACAGCCACGGTGTTCCTGGAGTTCTGGAAAAGGAGAAGGGCAGAGCTAACGTATGACTGGGACCTAATCGACTGGGAGGAGGAAGAGGTAGGAAATAGTGTGCAACAGAATCCTCTAATGTTAACATACTCTCCCAGACAGGACCTGGGCCCTCTGATGTTAGTATACTCTCCCAGACAGGACCTGGACCGTGAAATGTTAGTATACTCTCCCAGACAGGACCTGGACCCTCTGATGTTAACATATTTATTCAGACAGGACCTGGACCCTCTGATTTCAGCATACTCTCCCAGTACAAGGATCATGTAATGTTAGCATGTTCTTTCTGATGGCATTATCCAAAGCCAAAGCGACTTATGTCAAATATTATAATACAAGTCCCAGTCTCCAGTGAACAACTCTGGGTTAAGTGCCTTGCTCAAGGGTACAATGGTGGCAGCCGGGAAATGAACCCACAGCTTTTCTGGCTACTGCATCCTTTGGCACAGTGCCACCACTGCCCCAGCTCTAATGTTAGCTTACTCTCCCAGGCAATATAATGGTGTTATATTAGTGTTCCCTACCTGATAACCTCTAATGTTAGCATGCTCTAGTGAATGATACAAGGATCCTCTGTTATTGAACACTCAGATCTGAGACACTCAGAGATGTTCCCATTGTCAGAATTGGTTTCCAGGATGTTAGACAGTTTTTGGCTTTGGATGTAAATGTATCTTGCTACTGCCCTTGTACTGTACTGTATATAGTTGTCAGAGTGTCTGCGAATTTGAAATATGTAGGAAGTGTGTTGTATTTTTTGGGGTCGATATAAGAGGAGAATCATGAAGAAACAGACTTCAAATGATGTTGTGCCAAACATCCGGTGCATCTCATGCAGTGCATAACAGGGCAGAATTCTCTTGCCATGTTCTGTTTATGACCTGTATGAATGAACAGATAGAATGGATATGAATAAGTTATGACTTCCACACATATAATTCTCATGGTACTACTGGTGTTAACATGCAATGGTTTCTATTTTAAAACCATGTTTCACTGATCTGGCTTTGAAAAGAAATATTGTCCCCTTAGAATTAAAGGGTTCTATCTACGTTCTGAGTAGTTCTGAGATATTGAGCTTCAAAGTCTTAGAATTCCATAGACTTATACTGATAAGTGGAACAAACCTCTTCAGATATAATGTCCAAAAATGTATACAACTACAAGAAACACCTCACCTCATCTTCTTAAGGTGTCACAGAATAAGAATATGTAAATAACTCAATTTTGACAAAAATGTCAGATAGAACCTTATAATTCTAAGGGGACGATATCTCCTCCTACCTTTCTTGAAGCAATTCTGAAATATAAGTCTCACTAAATGTATACATTTTACTGGGATCCCACGTGTCTTAATTTGATTGGTTATGTCTGTTATTTCACACACCATTTTTTGAGGCGGACCCTTTGGTCTGGCAGCTTTCAGTGTGGGATGATAATTAGAGAACAGAGTTACATAGCAGAATTTAATCGCTGAATTTAATGAGATTTTTTTTTAAATCTCTAATATAATATCAAATGCAGTATAATGTAGTGTTGGTCAGTCAGCTCATGAACACCTTAATAAATAAAAACCTCTTATGGTTGTGTGGGGCATTTTCTTAATGTGTAGAAGTAGATGCTATTGTCACGTCCCACTGTCTAGGGGTGTTGTGGGACATAGACAAATGATAGGAGACGGCCAAAAGTGGAAGTATAATTCAAAAATATTTATTTACAAAAATTATAAGACTAAGAAAAATATGGACGAACGAAAAATAAGGCTGCCCAAACGAAAGGCCTCCAAAAGTAGGCCCAGGTAATCCCCAGCCTTCTCCTCGACTCTCACTCGGGGACCTGGCAGGAGCGACAGTGACGGCCAAAACCAGAGCGTGTGGCTTGCGCAGCGGAGCAGAGCGGTGTAGCGTGGCGTAGTAGCAGACAACCCAAAATCCAAGAACGCCCCCAAAACCAAGAAACCTCCCGATTGACGTCAGCCAGCACCTTTTATAGTGCCGGCCCAGCAATTAAGCCCCCTGCTGGACAGTCTGAAATGAATAAAACACAAGACACAGAGAGAAACAAGCAGACACAAAAATACACACACAGGGACGTAACACTATCTAATAGATGCTTAATGTTTAGAAGTAGATGCTATCTAGTAGATGCTTAATGTATAGAAGTACAGTAGATGCTATCTGGAAAACAATCTCATAAGTGTTTAGCTTTTATTGATTTGAAGAAAAGAAAAATTACTTGGTGATGAAGCCCATCCTAAGAGTGCTTATAATTTGTGTGTGTGTGTGTGTGTGTGTGTGTGTGTGTAGGAGGAACTACGTCCCCAGTTTGAGGCAAAGTACTCTCGGGTGGAGAGAGTGAACCCTATTTCTGGCAAGCCTGAGCCTTTTCAGCCTTTCACAGACAAACTCAGCAGACTCATGGTGTCCGTGTCCGGAATCTTCTTCATGGTACATGCCACAGAGAAGCAAAACAAAACATCAGCAGTGCTCACTCGGCTGTTGATAAGGCAACCCAGCAATAGGGAAGCCTGCTTGTTGCAGTGCATACTGTACAGTATTGCCCCCTAGTGGATAAAAATGTTTTATGGCTACACATAAAAGACGGCCCAATAAATGGTCATCTTCTGCTTTGCTGTCTTATCAGCCTGTCTGTTTATCTCTTCCTTGCACTGTCTTCCTTTGACATAATATTTCACTTAAATGTCCTGTCTTTGCATGACAAGAGCAAAGAAATCAGTGTTTTACCAAAGCAGTACAATGGAATTACAAGTAGTCAAAATGTAATTAGATCACTGAATACACTCGAGAAGAAAAAAAAATACCTCATGACCTACTCTCTCTGTCTCTTAGATCTCTCTGGTATTGACTGCAGTGTTTGCAGTGGTGGTTTTCCGACTCATCGCCATGGAGAAGTTTGCATCGTTCCAGTGGGAGTTTGTGAAGAAAAACTGGCAGTTTGCAACCTCTGGCACCGGAGTTTTCATCAACTTCATCATCATAATGTCCCTCAATGTGGTGGGTGTCTTTAGTGTGTGGCTTCAGAGCATTGCTTCATTGTTTTTAATACAATCTATGGCTTCATTCAATATCAGTCCTGCCTACAAGATTGAAAAACAAGGCTTTTGCTTTGTTGCATTTGCTTTTCATGGTATTAATTGGTGCAGCAATTCATTTCTTTTCTATTATGCCTTGAAGATACCATCTGAAGTGCTAAATGCATTTGTCTTGGATTTTTAGGTGTATGAAAAAGTGGCATATTTACTCACTAATTTGGGTAAGTGTAAATCTGAACAAACTAGACTAAAGTGTTATGTTATGTTATGTGCCTCTGAAAGATGTTGTCCTTTGTGGTGAAGGATGTTTTTGTGATGATGAGATTTTTGCATTACAGTTGTTGTTGTGGTTGATTCATAGTAATAATGTTGTTATTGTTGTTGTATTGCTGCTGTAGAACACCCAAGGACAGAGTCTGAATGGGAGAACAGCTTTGCCCTCAAGATGTTTCTTTTCCAGTTTGTGAATCTGAACAGCTCCACCTTCTACATCGCCTTCTTCTTAGGGAGGTGAGCAATGGCTCTGCAGAGCCTCTGTGTGCAGGGAAATACTCCACTATAGCTCAGTGAAAGGGCCATCAGAGAATTCATAGGGAAGATGCACCACCCTGCAAACTTCCTGATTAGTATGAGGCATTGTTTACTAGTGGATTGTGTTATGTGTTATCTGTCTTTCTTTGATGGTGTGTGTGCGTGTGTGTGTGTGTGTGTGTGTGTGTGTGTGTGTGTGTGTGTGTGTGTGTGTGTGTATGTGTGTAAGTGTGTAAGAAAGAGGGAGAGGGAGAAAGAGGGAGAGAGAGAGAGAGAGAGAGAGAGAAAGAAAGAAAGAGAGAGTGCCTGTGTGCATATGTGTGGGTGTGTGTGGATGAGAATGACAATTGCGAATATATTGTGAGGACATAATGCACACAAAAGGAGCCTAATAATACACACATTATATCCCAACTGAACTTAGACTTAGAGTGATGGCTGTGTCTAGAATGGAAATTGTATTAGAAATGAGGCTGGAGATGTTAGGCTACAGGGAATTGCAGTGACTATATACATATTCTTTCATACATTTTATATTGTACTGTATACATGTCATATATCTTCAATATTGTTTTGAGAACTATTATGTTAGGGCCACATGAGCTTTACAGAGCCAGAGCTCACTGTGGCATCTGTTCAGGAAGTGTGCACCAACTGCTTTCTCCTGATATTTTTATGTACAGTAGCCGTTTTGGCTGTTCTAGAGGGCTTTGCTTGCTGGAAGGTTCTTGTCATGTTCTGGTACAAAACATACAAATTAGACGATTTTATAATGATGCAATCTTGCATTACAAAGTCAGTAGAGCATAATAAACAGGAAATCTAATTAAAGATGACATGATTACTTTGTTGTTGCCGAATCAAATTTAGGAAAACAGTTGTTGTACATTTAAATATATTTCATAGTGCTTTTTTCGCTGTTCAGACATTTTGTTATGATTTCATAACTCCCCCTTCAGCCCTCATATGCTCGATGGTGTTTTATGCCCCCAACGTCATCTTCCAGGCAGCGCTGCCACCGTTGACTTAAAGGCACCTAATCCTAAACCTAACCCCGACCCTAAGCTTAACCCATGCCTAACCATAGCGCCTTTCAGGTAGCGCTGCCTTGAAGACAATGTTGGGGGCATAAAATACCAAGAAACCCCTCATATACACTGGTATGTGTCGGTGCATCCACAGTCATGAAAAAGCTGAAATCCTTCAATAAATTTATGCAGAGGCTGTTTAGGAAAACAGGTCGATACAGCAAAGGTTTTATAATGAGGGTGCAGATTTGTCAGACTCACTGTTGGATTTCATATCTCACTGTAAACAGCTTTTAAGCCCTTTGACTTCTTCCGCCAAGTATTTCCTAGTCTTGTCAAATTGCATCATCATAGAAAATAATGACTTTCCTAAGAATCTAATTATTATCTGTTTAATGTAAACAAAGAAAGAAGAAAGATAATATTTCCCCTCCTCAGGGTACTCCACAAAGCTTACAATGTATCTGTATTTGCATATAGTTTTTCCATATTGTCTTTTTACTTAATTCTATTTACAAGCATCTTTTAGAGTAGATCAAATATTTAACTTTATATCAAATGCATTAACAGGGCAGTGTTTGCAGTGACCGATGATAAAATATATATCTTTGTTCCCACTCTTCTCCATTCTGTATAATATTATCCAATATTCATTATAAGTACCTCTAACCATCTAGCCATTCATCTCTGCTCTAACAATTGGCTCTGACAGCTGAGTGACTCCATGTGTAATAAACTCTCAGGTAATGAGCAGCTACAATGGAATCATGTATCTGGCTCTAACATGGCTAATTATGCTAATGCACGCTGTGTCGTGCAGGTTTGCTGGCCGGCCAGGGAAATACAATAAGCTGTTCAACCGCTGGAGGCTTGAGGAGGTGAGTGAAGTTCAGCAGTGCTCTCTCTCTCCACCCTCTCCTCCCTCTCCTCTCCAACATCCAGAGTTCGGCAGAGGCATCCCTCTCTCCCCTCTTCCCTGTCTTCTCTCACACATCCAGAGAGTTCCGTTCAAATGTATGTCCCCCCACTTCCCCTCTACAACATCCAGAGAATTCGGCTCTGCACAGTTCTGCACTCCTCTCTCCCTCTCCCCCCCTCTCCTCTCAAACATCCAGAGAGCTCAGCTGTGTTATTGGCCCTGCCAGCTTTGAGCACAACACCCACTGCCTGTGTGGGAGTGATGAATCACGTATCACAGTTACGCTGGCGATTGGCTCATTTTGCATGGCAGCCCTGTTCATTACCTGAAGCCAGTGGCGGTCACAGGCGTGAGAACAGTAATGAGCCGTGATGTCGCCTGTTAAGGAGCGGAGAGGGTGGAGAGATAACTGGAGATGGAAGACACATCGGGCGCCTCCTTCTTAATCTAATGGAATGTGTGTGTGTGTGCGTTTGTGTGTGTGTGTGTGTGTGTTGTGTGTGTGTGTGTGTGTGTGTGTGTGTGTGTGTGTGTGTGTGTTTGTGTGTGTTCTGTGTGTGTGTGTGTGTGTGTGTGTGTGTGTGTGTGTGTGTGTGTGTGTGTGTGTGTGTGCGTGCGTTCTGTGTGTGTGTGTGTGTGTGTGTGTGTGTGTGTGTGTGTGTGTGTGTGTGTGTGTGTGTGTGTGTGTGTGTGTGTGTGTTTGTGTGTGTGTGTGTGTGTCTATTTGTGTGTGTGTGTGTGTGTAATATGTATGTATGTTTGCATGTGTGCGTGTGTGTGGGTGGGTGGGTGCATGTGTGTGTCTGGTTAATTGCATCAGTCAGGCAGGACAGACAGTGCTGGTGGTTCTGGCTGATCGATTGTTGTTGTTGTTGTTGCTGCTGCTGCTGTTGTTTAGTGTCACCCCAGCGGCTGTTTGATTGACCTGTGTCTGCAAATGGGCGTGATCATGGTGTTTAAGCAGATGTGGAACAACTTCATGGAGCTCGGCTACCCGTAAGTCCTAACAGAGAAGGCCAGAATCGCTTCACACAGAATGTCTTCTTACAGCATTATACAAGCAAAGCCATAACATTGTTTCAGATTTAGCATTTGTCATCCTTTTCTTTTATGACATTTTCATCATGTGCTTTGTGATGCCTTGGTAATCGTAGCTTACAACCCACTTGAAATCCTCTCAGGTACTAAACATTTAACACCCTTGTGGTTTGTGGATAAAAGTCCACTGTATGAGGGCATGTATAGTAAAATGACAGGATGACAAAATGAACCAATAAAACCCAGAGAAACTCCGTGGACTGATGAGGAGGCTCTGTGGTGGAGTGGAGCCCGGCCTGCTTAGCTGCTGAGGAATGGAGATGGCACAGAGGCACCAGGGTGTGCCCGGGCTGGCTGGGGCTTTCTGCCTCAGGGTGTGATAAATGGCCAGGCCATCCGTCATCTCTCGTCTGACACTGCCCCTATGCCCCCCAGTCTGCTGCAGAACTGGTGGTCCCGTCGCAAGATCAGGAAACGGGGAGGTGGTGGTGCGCTGGACGGGGTGGGGGACGCGGTGGGGGACGCAGTGGGGGACGCGGAGGGGGACGCGGAGGGGGGAGTCGAGGGAGGAGGAAGGGGACCCGCCGTGGAGAGCAAGACTCAGCTGCCTCAGTGGGACAAGGACTGGACCCTGCAGCCCATGAACGCTCACGGCCTGGTGGACGAATACCTGGAGATGGGTGGAGTGTGTGTGTGACTGTCTGTGTGTGTATGTGAAAAGTGTGTGTGTGTGTGTGTGTGTGTGTGTGTGTGTGTGTGTGTGTGTGTGTGTGTGACTCTGTTTATGTGGGATATGTGTGTGCGTTTGTGTGTATGTGACTGTAAATGTGTGTGTGTAGTGTGTTTAACCCGTTGTTGCTCCATCTCCAGTCCTCCAGTTCGGCTTCACCACCATCTTCGTGGCGGCGTTCCCCCTGGCTCCTCTGCTGGCGCTGCTCAACAACATCATTGAGATCCGGCTGGACGCCTACAAGTTCGTCACCCAGTGGAGGAGACCTATGCCCGCCCGCGCTACCGACATCGGTTCGTTTGGGGTCACTGACCTCCACCTTTAAATGCCCAGTCACACTGCACAGAACACACTAGGCCACTGTTAGAATTCTGTGATCTTTAACTGACATCCTCCTTTAATGACCCATCAGAATGCCATGCCACTGACATTCATCTTTTTGTATAGGATACAAGGATACAAGGAAGTTTATTGTCACGTGCATATAGTTACTGGAAGTAAGAAATGCAGTGAAATTATGTCTGGTGTCAGCCTATTTGTGCATTAATGGGGTAAAAGTGCAGTAGAAGAGGGGTTTAGTAGATGGTGGCCTGGAAGTGACGCGGGCATGTCATTTCACTGCTACAAAACGCTATTTTTATACCTCTTCTACAGTTCCAAACAACATTACACTTACGTGGTAGTGAGTAGAGGGTCCCTAAAGCCAAACCGAAGTATCCTGAGGTCTTTATGTGGTCGGATAGAGAGTCCAGAATGAATTTCATCAAGCCAGTACCTTTCCGGAAATGTTGCCATCTTTGCTGCCATCTTCAGGGGAAATTCGGTCCATCGGTCCATTTGGATAATCTCCTTTAAAAATCCTCCCCAAATGGTATTCAATCAGTCAGCCAGTCACTCAGTCAGTAATTCACACCTACATCAGTCCCATCACAGATCAACTGTTATTTTGTTCAGAAGGTTGCTCTATAATCTTTTGAATAAAACAGATACTTGGCTAGTTCACTGCTATCAGTCTGATTAGATTTACTAATCACCTTAAACATTTGCCTGTCAAAGTGTTGTAGGCAACAGACTTCGGTCCATTTGGTTCAAGAAATCTCCTTCAGAATAACCCAGAGACTGACATCCATTACATGTTCCTACTGTAGGGACTGCTAACTGGCCAACTGATTTCAGTCTGTCAAGCTTCAGTGATCTATTTCCTGAAAAGTTCTGCTTGAGTGTCCCTTTAGAGTTACACATATATTATACCTATTATGTGTTGAATTTGTGCAAAACAGATAATATTTGGAATGTTTGACTTTGTCACTACAAATATGATATTCTAAGAAATCTGTAACTGATGCCTAGACAGTTTTAAATTGGGTAACTATCAGACTGACATTTATGTGCCTTTGTCGTGGTGTGTGTTCAAACTGACAGTTGTGTGCCGTTGTCGTGGTGTGTGTTCCTCTCAGGGATCTGGCATGGCATTCTGGAGGGGATTGGGGTGCTGGCGGTCATCACGAATGCCTTTGTCATCGCCATTACCTCTGACTACATCCCTCGATTTGTCTACGCCTTCAAGTACGGGCCCTGTGTGGACAAGGGCTACCACCACGAGAAGTAACTCCTACTTTCCTATCCTTGTCCTCCGTCAATGTAGTGCTAGACACTGTATCCTGTTCTGCCATGACAACCGTCCCCCCTCTCTCTCCCTCTCTCTCTTTCCCCCTCCCAGTCGGTGCTTGATGGGCTATGTGAACAGCAGCCTGTCTGTGTTTGACAGGGGGGAGAACAGTCTGGCCCCATCCAGATACTGCAGGTTAGTACTCTACTCCACCTGCTGAAGATCTCTGTACATTACTCTTTATGAGAAGCCTGTTCTGGTGTAAGCATATGATTCAGGCATTGGAGAGTTATTTTCCCCAAGGTAATGTAATAGATATTGAATATAGATATAAATATTAGTTGACAGTCATTCTAGCGTCATAAAGGTTGGGTTAAAATCGTTTAGACCTTTTAAAGGTGAAGCAGTGAGTTGTAACACTAAGTTCATAATTCACCGTCATGAATAATGTTGTCATCTTTAGTATTGCACAACTTACCCTTATATAGCCACAAGGGGGAGCTGTAGCATCAAATGTCAACCATCTGTCTCTTGGGTTTTGGGGGTTTTCTCTCATCCTCTCACTTTTTGTTTGTCACTTGGCAAAGATAGAGCTTATTATTTGAACCAGATGTATGTGAAAAAAGACAAAGAAATCTGCAATCATGATCAGCTATTATTTTCCATAACATATTTTATAGTATTTCCATGACATATTTTCATATTATTTCCATGACATATTTGTATATTATTTCCATGATTTTTAATTGACGATGATAAGAACTCTGTCCCAGATGTCCAGAGCTGCTCACCCACTGAACCCCCCCCCTTTCCCCACGGGATTCTGTTCCATATGTCCCCCGCCACAGGTACCGGGATTACCGGGCCCCTCCCTGGAGTGCAGAACCGTACGAGTTCACTCTGCAGTTCTGGCACGTTCTCGCTGCTCGCCTGGCTTTCATCATCGTCTTTGAGGTAGACGAGCTGACCTAGAGACACACACACACACACACACACACACACAGACACAGAGACAGAGACACTAGCCACTACCTTCATTAGTCACACACTCACACTACAGAGCAGGTAACTAGAAGACAAGGTGAAGTGAATGTGAGAGAGCCTCTCATCCCCACAGAGACTCCCTTAATTTGCAGTATAACCTGCACCTGTCTCTCTGCTACCTGGTGTTGGCCATGGACTCATTTATCATGTACTGTATCAGACAGTCCATGTCAGACAGTACTGTATCCAAATGAACCGAAACACACCCAGCCACTACTCTATACACAGAAACATATACATACAAACACAAATATAATACCTAGCCATCCACACACACCCAATACAGCCATTTCCAACACAACAAAAGAATCCTAACCTAAAGTTCAATATGTGCAGTTAGTGGGATTTAGTAGATGCTTTTATGCTTTATACAGGGGAGGATCCTCATACGGGCAATATGGGCAATCATTTGCACGTCAAGTCACCGTACGGGGAGGGGCGCCCTATATTCTTTGCAGGCATTTGTGCTTGCTGTGTAGAAGGTCTCACACAAAAGTTGACCAGGCAAAAGAGGAGGGGCGGGGATTCACCTCTAGACCACGTCTCCGTACTGGAGCAGGAGAGTGGGGAATAGCACACAGCTAACGCAGCTAGGAGGCTAGAGTCAATCGCACTACGAATTGCCTCCAAAAAAGCACATTTCACTAACAACATAAATATAAGTATAAGTAGATATACTCTTTTGATCCCGTGAGGGAAATTTGGTCTCTGCATTTATCCCAATCCGTGAATCACACTCAGCACACAGTGAACACACAGTGAGGTGAAGCACACACTAATCCAGGCGCAGTGAGCTGCCTGCAACAACAGCAGCGCTCGGGGAGCAGTGAGGGGTTAGGTGCCTTGCTCAAGGGCACTTCAGCCGTGCCTACTGGTCGGGGTTCAAACCGGCAACCCTCCGGTTACAAGTCTGAAGCGCTAACCAGTAGGCCACGGCTGCCTTCATTGCGTATAGCCTACAGGGCTATACTTTTAAGCTGCATGTTATTTTTCTGGATTGAATGCGGGCTGTCCTAGTCTTAGGCGGCAACATGATTGCTACGCACACCACCACGCTCCTGACCTCCCCCTGTCTCTCTCCTGGCAGCACCTGGTGTTTGGCATCAAGTCGTTCATCGCGTACCTGATCCCAGACATGCCTAAGGACCTGTGCGACCGCATGCGCCGCGAGAAGTACCTCATGCAGGAGATGATGTACGAGGCTGAGCTGGAGCATCTGCAGAAGGAGCGCAAGAAGAACGGACGCAGATATCACCATGAGTGGCCTTAACGACACACACACACACAAACACACACACATACACACAAAGTCTGCCACAACAAGTGGTCACCAACAGGCCTGACAATAACAAAAACAAAAACATAACTTTCAGTCTGATATGAAGCACATACATCCTCATACATGATGCTTATACACCAACATAAAACACTAACATGCTTAATGCCCAGAATACATACATTTGAAATACATCCACGACCATATGCACATGCAAGCACATAGGCTGCATATACATTTAAACACACATACAAACATACAGCACAGGGTGTTTTCCAATTACTTCTAATGAGCATAAGGCTAGGGTTCCTCAGGGAATCCGAAACACTTAACACAGCACAAGACAGAGGGAAAATCTAATTGGACAGAAGCACCAGACAATTATGCATTTCAATGTATTTTGATATTCATTTAAATCTTTTTTGCCCTGCCAACCTGCAAGCATATTCTTAAAATTTGCTGGAAAAACCTTGTCCAAACACACACACACACACACACACACACAGATGCACAGGCAAGGCATGAGCATGTAGTCATACACACTCACACACATACACATGCACACAAATGCACAAATGCAGTCATACACACATTACACACACCCATAAGGTGTCCCTGCAGTGCCTGCTCTTGTGGTGGACAGCCTACTGAATCCATTTGACTCAGCTGCTGTGGTCAAACAGGGAGTTTTAGACTTGAAGAAGAGCATGCCCTTCTCCCTTACTGGACCAGCCTCAACTGCCCCCACCCCAAACCTTCTCATCCCGCACCAAGACAACTGCCCCCACCCCTACCCATTCTGCCCCAAGACAGACTATCTCTGTCCTCCGCACCAAAGAAGCCCCCTGTCTCCATAGGTCAGCCCCCAACCTTAACCATTTATGCTCTTTACAACTCCAGTATACTCATTGACATACACACTGACCACAATGCACACATAAAGAGACACACCTGAACTTGAGAAGATAAACACACACACACACACACACACACACACACACACACACACACACACACACACACACACACAAACATGAAATCGCCAAGTTTACTATGCAGGTTTGGGTCAAGGGATCGCTTCCACCCCATGCCCCTTTCCACCTCCCAGCACTTGCTTGTCACTCCTCAGCAAATGTCACGTCTTCCCATGTTTGGCAGCTAGCGCCCCCTCTGTCCATTCTGACTCAGTGCAGCTTGGCGGTGTGTTCCCTATGTGTGTCTCTCGTTAACTGTCCATCCACACAGACACTGGCAAACCTCCTAACACTCCTGCCACTGGCGACTGTCCTGAAGAAACAGTTTCTTAGTGTGATCACCAAAAAAATATGAAAGGAAAAGAAATAGACATTATTTATGCAAAGAGACAGAATCTGTGCATCACAGTACATAACTCTTGCCCTCAAAGCATGCAAAAGCCCTCATTCACTGCAGCTGAAGCATTTGTATCTCAACCCAATCAATGCAGCAAAAAAACATTCAAATCTTTTCTAGAAATTTCTTGGAAAATGCATGTACTTTTGGTATCAAAATAACGTTATCAGTCTGTTTTTCTTTTTGTAATTGACAGTTTTTTCTGCCTCTCCCCCCCTCCTGGGCTTTGTGTGAGCTTTTTGTGGGTGTTTTAAACTGCTCCACTTGATAACTGTGCTTGCTACGTTGTGAATGTTTCATCACTTTTTTGAAGATATCAATGTTCTGTGTGCCTACAGTTCAGCAGACCAGATGTTTCACAAACAAACAAAACACACACATACCACCATGCCCATTCGTGCCTAGGAGTATGGGGGGGTTATTGGAGCAAGCATCTGAAATGGCTCGAACCAGAACCCCCTTCAGTGTGAATCTTGTGATCTTTGTCTGGATAGCTGTGATATACGCAAGCTTGTGCTGTTATTGTGTCCCCTCACACACACGCAAACACTCGTGGAAAACTGACCAAGGATGTTTTAGAAGGACAATTTGGGGCATCTCCCAACAAGACTAATGGACTAAAAGTGTTTACATAGAATCAGAATCTTCCATTGTAGTTGTGTGTGGCCAGTATTCTGGGATTGGCTGCTCTTTTGAAACCTACTATGTCATGTTGACACTTAACTTTATTGTCATACTCTAATATATAGTTGAAGCAATCACAGCATCAAAGAGACGTAGCTCTGGCTTTAACAGTTTTTAAATGTAATTGTTTAAATTTGATTGAATTGTTTTTTAAGCTTGTTTGTATGTGTCAGAATTTCTCTATGTTCTGTATTGTTGATGTTGTGTGAGTTTGTGTTTGTATGTATGTATGTATGTATGTATGTATGTGAGTGAGTGAGTGAGTGAGTGAGTGAGTGAGTGAGTGAGTGAGTGAGTGAGTGAGTGTGTGTGTGTGTGTGTGTGTGTGTGTGTGTGTGTGTGTGTGTGTGTGTGTTTGTGTGTGTGTGTATGCTAAGTGTGAAAATGGTTTGCATGTGCCACTGTGTCATGTCCTGTTCTCTTAGCCAGTGTAAAGGTCCCACTCTCCTCAGGTGTTTGTGAATGTTCACAGGTGAAAACTTTGTCTTAGGTGTATCCAGGTGTATACAGGCCTATTGTGCTATTTTCAAAAGTCTATATTTTATATAGTCTATATTTTTTCTGCATCTGCATGGAAACACACGGCATCATCCCCTCGTCAGCTGAAGCACTTTAAAGCATGTGTTTGTTTTCTTATTCAACACTGAGAAGGACGTTGTGCATTTCTGTTCCTTTAGATGAGCTTTTTATTCACTCCCTGCCACTTTAAATTGGATTTCCATTGATATGCAATTGGAGGAGGACAAGACTCCTGACACTGCAGACTCGACTCCTTCACCATGGGGGCTGTCTTGAAAATCTATGCATGTTCTTTACACTGACACTGACCATGTCCATTTAGATCAGTGCAGCGCAGATGTTTATATGTGCAACTGTAGTGTGCAGAGTGCATGGCTTTACATTGATATGAAAACATTGACTTGTGACAACTGTTGAATCTTTGTCTCTTACCAAAACAAGAACTGCTTACTGCTGTTCCTCAGCTGATCATATTAACGTATGAAACTGTCGTATCACTACATGGCCTTTTATGTGACCAGTCTTGCTGGTGTGTGTGTGTGTGTGTGTGTGTGTGTGTGTCTACATGTGTCTACATGTGTATACATGTGTGTGTGTGTGCGTGTGAGAGAAAGAGAGAGAGAGAGAGGTGTAGGAATGATCAATTTAATTGATCCCTACGTGGGTCTTGCAAAGAAAGAGTAGTTAGTCGCTGCCACAGCCCTGTTACTGTAACTAAAGAACGTAAACATGACTGCCCACAGTCCACAGGGTTGCAGCCATAATAAACTAACATTTTTTCAAAATAGATACGGCATATTAATGTATGTATGCCATGGATGGATCAATGTTTTGCAGAGAAGCACAACTGGCTGTCAATATGCCATTTGCAATTTCAAATGGCAGCTGCAAGGTTCACCAAGTAATAAATCAATAATCGTTGCTACTCTTCCCAAATAATCTGGGAAATAGAGTTCTGTAGTAAGATTTAATAATACTAACAAAACAAACAAAACAATAAAAATCTAATTACATCTGATCATCTGTCATCTGATCATGGCAACATGAAGAGTTTATATTAGGAAGCTTGGTATGGTATATTATAGGAAAGCGGTATGGTATCTTGGCCTATCCACGTAGTAATAGTCAAACCTCAAGATTGTTGGAATTTTACTGGTCTCAAAGCTGTTACACTGTCTGAACCCCCAGCAGTTATCTTTGTTGTTGTCAAAAAGCGGTCTGACAGTTATGGTGTGTCTGATGTTGCTGACATTCTTTGTCATCATTAGGACATGCATTCCCACTTATTTTAATGAGGCATCATAAACAATCAACAAATCATCTGATATCTGATTGAAAACAAATATATTTGTGATTGGGGTAAGGGTCAAAGTTATGGGTATTGGCTGTTGTTAACTGTTGTACCTGACAGTCAGGCAGTAAGTTGACAGCTGACAGTTAACTGACGTAAAACGTTATCTGATTATGTACTTAAATGGCTTTGATGGTTTGTTGGCCGTTGTGTGATGGACTTTGAAAATTAAGTGGGACCAGACAGTCACTGTGTTTGGACATAACCTGCTGTTCTTATCCTAATAAGGACCAAGGCTATCCCTAGACCCCAAGAGTATCCCTGCCATGGCACAGGGGGATCTCCTAATATGTGAGTGTGAGTGAACGATGTGACAAGAGTGAGAAAGCACACCATCGATTGTACTCCAGTGTGTGACCTAAATACTTCAGTGCTGGATGGTGTTTTCTTCATCCCTGTTTACATGTAAAATTAAATGTAAAGAACAACCTGTAACATAGAAATGAATTTGAATATCACTCTTTTCTGTAATAAATCATTGATTGTATCTTTTAAATGCCTTACATGTTTTCTTTTCCTCATAGAGAATGAGAAAAGAGTTGGACAGAGAGACTGATGTTAGGTAGATGACCAAAGGAATTTTATCTCTAGAGCATCATTTCCCAAGCTTATATATGTATACTGTAGCGCTGTGAGGGGTTTTCTGAGTTCTGAGGCCGTGTGGGCAATATTAGGACAAGAACGAACTGTGTTAACAGAAGATTGGAGCTTTTATTTTGCTACAATTCACTCTTTAGAGTAACTCAGGAAGGGTCAGAAAAATACTCAACCAAAACTTTTATAGCTCCGTCTCAACAAGAGTTGACATTCATTCAAGTCCTCCAGATAAATCCAAACTCAAAAGTCCTCGGGATGCCACAATACCTACAGTATATAAAAGAAAGAAATAATAACATGAAAACCCTCATGATATCCAAGTTAAGTAACTAATCGGTTCCTTCATTACAATAAGCTAATAACCCTAAAAATAAAATTAGACATCCCACATGAGATCAACATGAGATCATCATGGGTAATAATGCTTGATTGCTTCAAAGTAGCAAAACAACCAGGCGAGTTATTTCAAACAAACCAATGCAGATGAGATGCACTCTCTCTCTCATGTTTTGTCGCCAACATTTTTTGTGACATCGCCATTAGTCACCTGCCAAAAAAGGTTGGGAGCCCCACCTCTAGAGCATATCTTGCACCTGACCAGGCCCCTGCCTGGGCCAGTGTCCTTTTGTTGACACCTCTCTATTCCAAGGAAAACACTGAGCTCGCAAGAAGTTTTTCCACTGACACACTTCTCTGGCCAAATCTCACAAGGTTTTTAACAGAAAGCATAGTCTCAGAGCTCAATTCACTTAAATGGAAAACCTGATGTTTGGATAAGATAAGATTGAATTTCCCCCTGGGGATCAATAAAGTATCTATCTATCTATCTATCTATATAAGATTAAATTTGTTGGAAGTAAACTATAAATGTGTTAGTTTCAATGGAATTGTCACTAAAACGGGTGTGTCCTTGTTAGTGCATCTATGAGATTGTTAGTAGACTGTGTCTGCCACACCTTCAATTCTTGACTATTTTCACCAGGCTATAAAGATAGTTCACTGTAAGAACTTGTAAAATACATTCGAAAATAATAAGATAATAAGAGTCTAATTGTGACTGAAAATGCTTGTTTGTGGTTTCTCTGTAAATCTTTTGGAGTTGTGGCATCAGCATATGTAGCCTGTCCCAGAGAGGTCAATCCTTGAAAGATGTATTCACAAAGAAATTACTTTTTTCCACCAAGTTGCTCATTCAAATGAAGTGCTGCTGTGCATGGACAACTTGCTTACACAGGTAAGACTCAATCTTTAAGGCAGGCCCCACTGGATAATGTGATGACACCTGGGGCAACTTTTTGAGCAATCTTGCTTGGTAACCTCATAACTGGTTCCATGTTTTCAGAACGGATGATCATGATAATTTGCCTATTGATTATTATTGTCACTGCAATTGTCAGTAGCCTAGCCTGGCTGCAACTTTCAGTTCAAGCAACTTAAAATGTAGGCTATTCATTTAATTCAATAATAATAATGAAAATGACATGGGGCACTTTCATCATCCAGGCATAGATTACATTAATAGCTACACAGGATTACATGTTAAAATCCCTTGTGCCAAAAACCAAGGTAAAAACACATTTAGAAGCCCCTACTCAAATTAAGTTTAAAAGGCACGCTACCTACAAATCCGCCAACAAATGGTATATTATAGTATGCGGCATGTCATTGGGGTTATCAAGGCCCTATAGATATAGGCTAACACAAAATATGCCTGTAAGATAGGACGATAAGAAAGAACAGGACAGAAACGGGTGTAGCCTAAATAGCCTAGTGTGGGGTTAGAGGAGACTGGGAGCATATTCGAGTTCAGAAGGCCTAAAGATGGCCCTCCTCCGATTAGTCATAGCCTCAGCACAGCGCAGACGCCTGCCTTCAGAGCCCATTATCAGACAATGTGCCTAGGTTAGGCTATATAAAAGACAACCAATCAACCGATTTATTAACGAGAGAAGGCCCACGATGGCTGTGCTGTCCTCACTGCAGTGTATTAACTGAAGCTATCCAACAAGTTAAACTCTGATGCAATAACCAGGAGTCTGTTCTGTAGTTAACATTTCACTGTTGTTTACTTGAAGATCCAGCATTACATGGCAGAGTGAAAACTGCAACAAAATAAGTTTGACTGTTTTTAACATAAAGTTCAGCTTCACATGAAGTCTCATGAAATCTCATTGTAAATACATGTAAATAAAACGGTCTTTTTAACCTATTTATTACCTTCTCTTTCTACTATAAACTTAACTTAAACTATCAATAATTTAACTTAACAATGCATTTACTTTCAATTTTGCTTCTAGCATCGCTCACAGAGAGGAATTATTTAAGTAGAAACCGCTTTCAGCAGATAGGAACTAAATGTGAAGTAACTGATGACAAGGCAGGAAGTGGTAAGGAAAATACAGGAAACGGTATCAAAATAAAAGGTCCCATTCTTTTCTGAATGTGTCAATATAAAGTCTCTATACATATATCACCTAATGGCTTACACACTCCCCGCCTGACCACTGTGAGGTCACTACACTAGGATAAACATTTAACTCAATCAAGAACTACATCAGAAACATCAGTCCCACGGAGAAGCAAAACAGTTTCGTCACTGGTCTAAGGTAAGTCTTTGATTGTCCTTGGTTTGCTGTCCTCAATTCCACCCACGGACTCTTCCATCTGTTCCTGGAATAGCCTTTGTGACCACTGCCAAAGGCCAGTTGTTGCGGCAGCTTGGTTGTCTTTGAGAAGGACGATGTCACCGCCTTGCAGGTTCTGGTGGGACCTTGTCCATTTCTTGCGGCTTTGTAGGGTTGACAGGCACGCTTTGTCTCCAATGATTCCAGAACAAGTTGGATAGGGCTTGTACTTGTCTCCACTGCTTAGTGAGGAGGTCCCTGTCTGTGAAGTCACCTGGAGGTGGTGGGACCCCAACTTTCTCGTTAACAGCATCGATGGTGTAAGGATGTATGGATTCTCTGGATCATTCGATACTGGAACTAGCGGTCTTGCATTCAGAATTGCGGTCACTTCCGCCATTAGTGTGCACAGAACTTCATGAGTTAGGGCGAAAGTGCTGTGATCAATGAGCATTGAATCCAGGATTCTTCGGGCTACCCCAATGAGGCGCCCCATGAACCCCCATGTGTGAGGCATGAGGCGGTTAAACACCCAGGAGCATCCTTGTTGGTGCAGGTACCTCTGCACCGTGCTGTCCGGGTTGGTCTGCACTCAGCCCGAAGTTCTTTACAGGCCCCAATGAAATTCGTGCCACAGTCTGACCTCAGTTGTTTGGCTGGTCCTCTTATGGCAAAAGAAAACGCCAACGCTGCTTTATGCAGCTTGAGGTGTCCATCGAGGTAATCACCTCCAACGTGAACTGCTCTGGAGCTCATGCAGCAGAATAGTATGGCCCAGCACTTGCTTCAGGTTAAGGGCCCCTCTGGTGCGCCTGGTGGAGACGTGCCAGGGTCCCAAAACATCTAGGCCTCACGATGTGAAGGGAGGGCAGGTTGTGGGCAGCTCTGCGGCAAATCTGCCATTTGTTGTTCTTGCATCCGCCCTCTAAGTCTGCGACAGGTGATGCACTTGTGAATAGTTGAGTTCACAAGCCGCTTTTGCCTCCCAGGATCCAGAGTCCAGCAGCTCGCACAGCACCTTCTGTTAGATGACGGCCCTGATGCTTTACTTGGGCATGATGATATCTGGTAAGAAGCAAGGAAACGTGGTGTTCTTTTGGGAGAATGACAGGGTTCTTTGTTCAATGGCCACATCCGCATTCTTCAGTCTGCCTCCAAGGCGGAGGAGGTCAGCCTGTAAGATCGGGTTGAGGGAGCCGTGAGGCAGCTGTTTAACGGAACTTGCTTTCCTCTCTCCAGAGCTTCAAATTCCTTCACAAACGTATTCCTCTGAACAGCTCTGATGATGACTTCTCTTGCTTGTGAAAGCTCATCAACTGAGTGAGGTAAACCACAGCCATGCCATCCCTTACACTTGCCTGTCGGAGTCTTGAAGGATCTTGCCATATGAATCAGGAGTGCGATGGCTCGCTGGAGAGGTCGAATGTGGAGAACCTTTCAAAGCTCTGTGCTGGAGAACTTTCCCTTGCAGATCGGTGATGTAGCTCTTCACAACTGGACCGGACCTCTGCATCGGACTCGGTGAGACTAAGCTGAATGACTGAGCTAGGGTCTGGCTGAATGGACAGCTTTGCGCAGGAAGGTTGGTCCGCTGAACCACATCGCCTGTGTGAGGCGTGCTGCTGGAACCGGCCAGTGATGCCAGGTCAGCCGGATTGTCTTCGTGTTCACGTAGTGCCATTGTTCAGGATGGTAGATTGGCGATACGCAGGGACACGCATTGTGGACGCACACATAGAACCGTCTGGTCTGGTTGTAAATGTATCCAAGGACAACCTTGCTATCAGTGTAGAACTTGGTGGCGCCCAGCTTTAGATCTAATTCATCCTGAATCCCGGCCAGCTATTTCCACTGCTAAGACTGCTGCACACAGTTCAAGTCTGGGAATGGTTGGATCTGATTGAGGAGCAAGTTTGGCCTTTGCCATGACAAATCCAACGCCTACTGTGTCTCCTTGGATGGGTTCTCAAGTGGCCACACGCCAATGGCTTTCACAGATGCATCGCTAAAGACGGGAGTTCTACTCGCTCAGCCTTGGTTGGACAGATGCCTGTGTACATCCTAGATATGTGAAAGTGCCTTAAGTCTTGAAGCGAAGCTCCAAGTCTCCCACTTGCGTAACTTATCTTCAGGCAATGGGGTGTCCCACTGATGTCTCAGAATTCAACTCTCTGAGAAGGTCCTGCCTTGATCAGTAACACTGCCAGAAACCTAAAGGGTCAAAGACACTGTTCACCATGGAAAAAAGAACCCCTCGACCGGTGAATGGTTTGGTGTCAGTTGACACAGAGAAGGTGAATGTGTCGCTTGCTATTTCCCACAGGAGCCCCAAGCTGCGTTGGGTGGGTGACTCATCTCCGCTGAGGTCTACATCCTTTTGGCTTGTATGCAGTCCTCGGGGGAAGGCTTCCAAGACAGCCTGACTGTTTGAGGCAAATTTGTGGAGCCTCAGGTTAGACTCAGCAAGTGAGGCTTGAGTCCTATGGGCAGCCTAATAGCCTCTGCATCAGTTGGGACAGAACAGAGGCCATCATCAACATAAAAGTGCCGTTCATTGAAGTTGACTGTGTCTGCTCCATATTTCTCTGCGCCATCTCTGATGGCTCTTCTGGAGCCCATAGATTGCCACTGCAGGAGATGGGCTGTTTCCAAAACATGAACTTTCATTCTGTAGTCAATTACCTCGTTATTACTCGTTGTTGTCTTTGAACCATAGGAATGTGAGGTAGTTTCTGTGCTTTTCGCCACAAGGAAGCAATAGAACATTTGTTGAATGTCCGCCATCACAGCGACCTTGTCTTTTCGAACCGCATGAGCACTCCTAGAAGGGTGTTGTTCAGATCCGGTCCTGTCAAGAGCACATTATTCAAGGAGATTCCAGACTGTTGGGCACTTGAATCAAACACAACCCTGATTTGATCGGTTTCTGTGGGTGATACACTGCAAAGCTTGGTAAATACCAGCACTCTTCTTCTCTTAGCTCTGGTGCCACCTCAGCATGGTTGTTTTTCAGCAGTTTGTCCATGAATTCCAAGTATTGCTTTTGCATTTCTGGCTTTCTTCTGAATTGGCGTTGGAGTGATTCAAACCGCTTGAGTGCTTGCTCGCGGTTGTTGGGAAGCTGTTGCCTTGGTTGTCTGAACGGCAATGGAGCAACCCAGCTGTGTAAATGGTTTCTGTAGACTTCTTTGTCCATGATTTTTTAGGAAAGTTTCATCTTCGATTGAAGGTGCTAGCTTATTATCCTGTTCAGTGCAGTCAAACACGTTTTGACCCAGACTGTCTTCCTTAGCTCTGGGTGGTAAGGTGCTGTCGCGGAAGTTCCTCTTTAATGTGCAAATTCGTTGTGCATGGCTGAAAGAGTGAGGGCGATGACAGTCAACCATGGTCAGTCCGAAGAAGAACTGACATTCGGGTTTGTGCGTGTTCCCTAAGCGATTCTTCTCCTACCAGCACCCAGCCCAAGTCAAGGCTGGCGAAGGGTGCATTGGCAGGGCCATTTATTTGTTCCGTACTTTGTGTGCTCTGATTGTATCTCTCCCTAGTAGCAGGAGGATCTCAGCTGTGGGTTCCAGCTCTGGGATGTGTTCTGCTACCTTGACAGGTGAGGCTGATGAAGAGGCATTTGGTGTGGGAATTCTCGACCTATTGTCAGGTAAAGTCATTACACTCAGTGAGTGGTGGTAAGGGATTATAACTTTTCCATTTAGGGACTCCACTAAAAAATCCGATGCCCTTCTGCCAGACGTTTCCACTACACCAGAACATGTTTTCAGTTGGTAAGATATGGCTTAGTGTGAATGTCAAACTTGTCAAAGAAACTGGACTTGGCCAGCGAAATTCTTACTGTGGTCGCCTAACACGATGTAGGCCTTGATGGCTTTGCCTGGGTGGTCTTTCTGGTACACTCTTGCCAGGCATATCTTGGAGCACTCCACCGTCCGACTTGTCCTGTGCCGCATACTGCTGTGCAGCTTGAGCTAATCTCACTGGTGTCGTTTATCGCCTCCCTCCCCGCCATGCTGTGGCGGAGGTCAGAGGAGTTGTAGGTAGCGGTGCTGGTCCCGGTGCATAGCTGAGACATGTTGGGTGCTGTCACACTCAAAACACTTCACAATTGTAGTGCAGTTCTTTGCCATATGGTTGGTGGAGCTACAGCACTTGAAGCAGATTCGTTTTCTTTCAGAAATACCTTTCTGTCATCAAGGGTTTCCGCTCTGAAGGCTTTGCACTTCTTCAGTGGGTGGGGTTTTGCATGTAATGGGCAGATCTTACTTGGATCACTAGAGACATTTGCCTCTTTGGGAGTGACATTGATCTTGTGAACTGCAATGGGTTTCTGGGTTTTAGGAAAGGCACTTTCAGCTCTGACAGATGATGTTGTAGTTGTATTTAAAAAGGCAAAGCTGGGGTCATTTCTTTTCTTGGCCTCATAACATATGAATTTCGGAAGTAATCTAACGGTGGGAACCGCCCCTCTATTTTCTTTTTATACTTAGAACCGACTGAGACCCATCTTTCCTGGAGTCCATAAGGCAGCTTTGTCACTATAGGCTCAATTCCACGCCGCGTGTCCAGGTAGGACAGGCCTGGTAAGTAGCCATCTTCCTTGGCACACTGCACTTCCATAAGCAGATCAGCCAGCTCTCGTAGCTTCAGATTTTCTTTGGCTGAGACTCTGGGAAATGCGCCCAGTCGGGTGAAGAGGGCCTTTTCAATCACCTCTGGGGCTGCATAACACTGTTGAAGACGCTCCCAGGCTTTCACCAGTGCTGTCTGTGGGCTTGCAATGTGCACTGCACGGAGGCGTTTCACCTGGTTGCTGGATTCTTTTTCAAGCCATCGCGTCATCAAATCCAATTCCTCAGTGGCTGTGAGACCAAGTCCTTGAGTGGCATTTTTGTATGACGACAGCCAAGCACGATAATTTTCAGGTTTATCGGCCAAACTCGCATAAACTCGTTTCACTAGGTCACGCCCGAGCTAAATATTGTGCCAGGTGTTCAGTTGCAAGCATACTTTGAGTATTTTTTTGCTGGGGTTGAAGGATGGAGCCTCGATATTCAAGTCACTGATCTGTGAGGTGAGACTCTTGGGAATAACCCGGGGCCTTCTCTGGTAAATGATTCTGGCTGACTGAATGTTTGGCGCTGGCGTGAATAGTCCAAGTCAAAGTCTGTAAATTCCACATTGTTAGTGCTGTCATATAAAACACAGGCGGCTGGTGGTGTGAAACAAAGGGGTTGTTCGGGCTATAACTGAGAGTGGCATAGGTGGTTGTTTGTTGGACAGGATTAGTGGAATGGAAGTGAGTTTGGATGTATTCACTTTGTTCGTTCAAGTTTGCTTTGCTCTGTTGGCGTTTGTTTCATCCAGCACAATACATTTTTTCTCCCTGTAACTGCTGACTCCCAGACAGCTGCTACGGCTTCAGCTTCTGCTGCTTCACGGCAGATGGCTAGTGTTTCAATTTCAGTCTCTTTTTTAACTTTTTCTATCCTAGCTTTGGCTTCTTGCTCAGCATATTCGGGCGCCGCGACTTTGCAGCTGCTGCTTTTGCTCGTCGCGTGAAATAAAGCACTGGTTGATGAGGTAGATGAATGAAAGCTGCTTCCACTTCTATTTGATTTATTAGATCTAGTTTCCATCTTGACTTGATGTTCAATGCTAACTTCTCAGTCTTTTCACTGTGCTGTCCTCACTGCAGTGTATTAACTGAAGCTATCCAACAAGTTAAACTCTGATGCAATAACCAGGAGTCTGTTCTGTAGTTAACATTTCACTGTTGTTTACTTGAAGATCCAGCATTACATGGCAGAGTGAAAACTGCAACAAAATAAGTTTGACTGTTTTTAACATAAAGTTCAGCTTCACATGAAGTCTCATGAAATCTCATTGTAAATACATGTAAATAAAACGGTCTTTTTAACCTATTTATTACCTTCTCTTTCTACTATAAACTTAACTTAAACTATCAATAATTTAACTTAACAATGCATTTACTTACGACTTTGCTTCTAGCATCGTTCACAGAGAGGAATTATTTAAGTAGAAACCGTTTTCAGCAGATAGGAACTAAATGTGAAGTAACTGATGACAAGGCAGGAAGTGGTAAGGAAAATACAGGAAACGGTATCAAAATAAAAGGTCCTATTCTTTCTGAATGTGTCAATATAAAAGTCTCTATACATATATCGCCCTAATGGCGACACAATGGCCATTTACAGACACTCCATAGGCCTCACTCATATTTTCTGACCACACATTCACGAATAACGCTGGGTGAACACTGCTAGCAGGCGGCTGATGTAGGCCTACACTAATGTTAAAAATATCTTATAATTGTAACGAACTTCAATGACCAGCGAATGAAATTGCTGTTTCTAAACACCTGGAAGTAGGCTAGGTTAACATTTCCCATTCCCGGTGGTAGAAAAAATAACGTGGAAGTTTCATTAGAATGAGGCGTAACCATGGCCAACGCCAAATCAAGATGTAGCCGTGTCATGACTCTGTGACGTGCTGCCCCTTGTGTCACAATGAGAACAAGCCAAAGCATCCTATGACATCAAAGTTCTTCTAAATGTTGCGAGTTTGTTTTCAACTCCATTATCACAGGCATTTTCATTGCAGCAACACATGCATGGTCGTCGTCCGTTATAGGTGTTAGAATATTTGTCTACGCATTTTATTTTACACTTTCTCATGAGTGCAAACTGAATGGTAAGAATGGTCTTCTCCGTTTACTGTATTTTATGCTTTCCCAGTGAAGGTACTTAAATTGATCAAGGTTTATTATAGGTTTAATAGAGCATCAAGATGTAATGTAATAGGCCCACTTACCTGAGTTCTTCAGGATTTGAGCAGTTTAATAAGTCTAGTCTCTAGGGCTGTATTTATCAATAGGAGTGTGTTATTAGCGAGAGTCCTGAAGCCCATTACCTGCTATTAGATATGTGAAATGGCACAGTGATGGGATTTGCTTCATGATGGTTTATGAACACCATTCTCTGTCCACTCAGCAACGATTCAGTTTGAGGGAGAGGGAGTGGGAGGCGGGATGGCAGGACGTGATGGAGGTCAAATTCCTGCAGGAGAGAATCTGGCTGGAGGATAGGATGGAACAGGTAAGCGACTTTGCCAAAAAATGTGTGTGTGTGTGTGTGTGTTGGGGAAATTTAATGTCAAATTACAATTTTTGCAAAAAGTATGGCACACAATGGATTGGAAGATACTGTAATGTCATGCACTTGTTTCAATCAGTCCTTATGAAGAGACCTTTAGCCTAACTTAGTATTGTGACCGTGTGTCTCAGGTGCGATGCCTCCTGTCCAGAGAGTTGGATGTCAAGCTGAAGGCCTTCAGTCTCCGCTTGGACACGGTCACAACGGATGAGTTGAGACAAGCGAAGGATAGAGCAAAAATTAGCTCCTCGGGTAAGTGTTTCATACAAGGTTGTTGCCTGAATCGACATTTATGTAATGTACTTTAGTTTTTTTTACGTACACACACATTTGTACCAATCTATAGGAAGGCAGGCCTACCTCATCAACACTGTAGGCATCACACATATTGATGTATTACGTGTGTGCTTTTTTTGTAGATGGGGACCTAAAGGAAGTGAGAGGGGAGTGTGGGGACAGGACCGGGTTCCTGAGGCAAAAGAGAGGGAGAGACAGGAGGACAGTGCTAAGGCGAGGGCAGGAGCAAAGGCAGAAATGGACAGTATGATGGACAAGATCACCAAGGTGAGACAGGAGGTCGAACTCCAAAAGAAGAGTTTCGAGGAAGAGGTCCAGGAAAAGAAGAGAGAAGAGGAGCGGAGACAGCAGGAGCTGAAAGAGGAGTGGATAAGGCTTGAGGGAGAGAGAAAGAAGATGGAGGAGGAGAGGAGGGAGCTGGAGCAGAGGGAGTTGGAGTTCCAAAAGGAGAAATTGGAGGAGGAGGCGAGGATGGAGAGAGAGAGCGAGGCACGGAAGAGAGAGGACGAGAGCAGGAAGTTGAAGGATGAGTGGAGAAAGATTGAGACAGAGAGGAAGGAGCTTGAAATGCAGCGGGAGAGCGCAGAGGTGAGGCAGAGAGAGTTAGAGGCCGCATGGAGGTATTTCGAGACTGAGAAGAGGGCCATGGAGGAGGAGCAGGACACCCTGCAACGCAATGAGGCCAGGACAAGGCGAGACCTGGAGGACGAGTGGGACAAGCTCAACACCGAAAGGAAAAAGATGGAGGAAAGAATGGGGCTGGAACTGAGGCAGCTGGAGTCCCTAAAAAACCAGCTCCAGGACATGGAGCAGAAGATGAGAGAGAGGGAGTCCCAGAGGAAAGAGAAGGAAATGAAACAAAAAAGAGAGATGGCGGGGGAGTGGAAGAAGATTGAGGAAGAGATAAGCCGAATGGAGGCCCAGCAGAAGAGGTTCCTGGAGGAGGAATGGCGGAAGATCGCCGTGGAGAAGCAGCGCATGCAGCAGCAGCGCAGCATGGAAGAACTGGAGTGCAGGCAGCTGAAGGAGCGCGTTCAGGAGAAGGAGCACAAGCTGTCCGAGAAGGTGGCTCTGCGGAGAGAGAGGGAGGCGCTGAGACGACAGCAGCTGGAGGAGGAGTGGACGAGAATGGAGACCGAGAGGAGGACCATGGCGCTCCAGAGCCAGGAGATGCACCTCCAGACCCAGCTGCAGCGGGAGAGACTGATGAAGACCAAGCAGAAGCGCGAGAACCTGTTGGCTCTTGAGGAGCAGCAGGCCGCCGAGAGGAAGAAGATTGAGCAGGACGAGAGGAGGCTGGAGAGGAGCCGCCTGAGGGTGGAGGCCGAGCAGAGGGAGGTGGAGATGGAGAGGGAGAGATTGCTGGCCAGGGAGAGGAGGCTGAGGGAACAGGCGTCTGCCATGAGAGAGGAGGACTACGCACACCTGCGGGAGCTCGACGTCGAGTGGAGACAACTGGAGAGGGAGAAGAAGCGGCTGGCTCAGAGGAAGAAGCCAGGCCGTCCCGTGCCGGCCCGTACTGTGGATTACAACATATTCTCATCCTGTGAGTCAGACGAGAATGACTTTGGAGTCATGGAAACTGACACCAAACGTCATGTCGTATTCAAGCAACCAAAGCAACAGCGAGGAGGCACCCAACTGAGCTCAAATGAGCTCAACGAATCAGATGATTCCTCTCCATGGGATGCTGATGAAAATGCCTCTCGGCCAGTCGTTCAGAAAAAGAAGACCAGACGTCTCACCCCTCCTGAGCAATCACCAGCCGCGGAAGTGGAAGCAAGCACCAGCCATATGGCAGAGCCTGTGGTGGAGAAAGCCATTGAGAAAAAGAAGAAAGTTGTTAAAAAGAAGAAAGCTGTGAAAGAGCTGACCGATGACAACCTGTTCAACCAGGAGCTTGTCATGTTCAAGCAAGAGCTGAAGGCTGCTGCGATAGTGGAAGCAAGCAACAACCACATGATGGAGCCTGTGATGGAGATGGCCGATGAGAAAAAGCAGGAGCCCGAGAAAAAGAAGAAGATTCAGAAAAAGAAGATGGCTAAAAAGGAGCCGACTGATGACGACCTGTTCAACCAGGAACTGGAGGCTTCTGCGGTAGTGGAAGCAAGCAACAACCACATGATGGAGCCTGTGATGGAGATGGCCGATGAGAAAAAGCAGGAGCCCGAGAAAAAGAAGAAGATTCAGAAAAAGAAGATGGCTAAAAAGGAGCCGACGGATGACGAGATGATTAACCAGGAGCTTGACTTGCTCAGGCATGAGCTGGAAGCAGACATGGAGAATCAAAAGACAGCAACAGCAAACACAGAAACAAAGATGGAGGAGGCAGAGGAGGAGGATGACGATGCTTTAATCCGGCAAGAGATGGAACTTCTGGAGCAGGATGAATCAACAAAGCAGAAAGGCAAAGACAAAAAGTCAAAAGGCGGTGTGTGCCGCCAGTCTTAAAACAGCCATGTGCCTAAACCTAAGGATGACTGATTTTGTGATATGAATCCCTCTTGAAGGAAATAGAAGACATTTAAGAGACAGCAAGTAAAAAAAAAAAAAAGAATATACAATGCTTTCTGAACAGATCCAAACTGTGTCTTGCCATGTCATCTAGGCTACTGTTTCAACAATCCTCTCAGGTTATGTCCTCAAGGCTTTCCAACTCAAAATGTAAGAATTACATCCTGCCAACTACAAAGCCTACAAGAATGACCGTACCCTTACATGGGATCCTAAATTCATTATCAGTCCTCTGTCTCAGCATGATGACTTCATCCAAGGCCTTCAGTCATCCCTATCACCCCTCAGCCAATCCTCTTCTGTCTTCTTCCCAAAACCCCTGCTGAATTCCTCCTCCTCTATCACTGCCTGGCAACCCACCTGCGGGGCCTCATCAAGGAGGTCCACCTGATATCAGCTAGGGCCCGAGAGAGAAACCTTCTGAGAAACCTTCTGGCCCAGAGAGAAACCTTCTGCTGCCTGTCAGCATTCTCAGCTGGAGAGCTGCCACGCCGGCCAAAGGGGACGAACTACCCTCTTAATGCCTCGCTCTGCCAGCCTGCCCAGACTCCTCAGACCCTCCAAGGGCCTTCTTAGAGCCGACCGCAGTCATCCTGCTACATCCAACGACTGTGGTTCTGTGGTTAGCATGGCTCTCCGTGTTGCCTCTCTTCAGAAAGAGAAGGAAGGAGAGATTAGTGCCTGTGGTGTCTGTTATCTTTGCCTCTGTGATGTCAGCCTGTAGTGTGGTCTCTCCTTATTCATACGCCGGCATTATCGGAGTGCCCGTCTGCCAAAAATCAGAGCTGCCCCCTACCCTGTCTCTGTGCCCTGTCCCTTGTCCCCTGCTGCTGCCCGTTGCCCCTGCCACCCTCCACAGTGCCCCCGAGCCATCTGGACCTGTCCAGACACTACTGTGATTCACAGCACCTGGTCAAAGCCAAGCCCAGCCTGCTCTCAGCCCAACTATAGTGAATTACACACCCCCCATTCATTATTACCCCAGTGTCTTATTATCCTGTTTTTGTCATCTCATAATAAAGTTTATTCCATTACATATCTGTGTCTTATGTAGTCTATGAAATACTTTAACTGTACATTAAATCAATTCTGTTAACTTG
Source organism: Alosa alosa (assembly GCF_017589495.1). Taxonomy (NCBI): domain Eukaryota; kingdom Metazoa; phylum Chordata; class Actinopteri; order Clupeiformes; family Clupeidae; genus Alosa; species Alosa alosa. Next base: position 16,814,652 of record NC_063199.1, read on the forward strand.
TAACAAACAATAATGTTTTCATTTATACCACCTTTACAGATACAGAGCCCCTACGTTCAGGACAAATAGAGCCCTGTCAAGCTTTGTCGCATCCAAGACTTTTGAATGGCTGAACACCTCTGGGACTTTTTCTCCTTTTAACACTGGACTCTTTTTAATTTTTATTTTATTTATTGCTCCTCCATTATGGGGATATATTCAGGCTTTGCCATATGTCTGCCATATGTCTAATGTGGGTTGATGGTGTGTGTGTGCATCTGTGTGTGTGGTGCGTGTGTGTGTGTGTGTGTGTGTGCATGTGTGTTTGTTTATTTATTATCTGTACTGTTGGGTCTGGACACACCTTGCTGCTCCTCCACATGTGAAGTTCCTAATGGATAAATAAAGTTATTTGAATTGAATTGATTTACACCATTAATTGTCTGTAATCACTTAGCTATGATTATTATGACAAAGAAGAAACTAATTATGAGCATTTCAGAACAGGTACTCAAAAATACTACAATCAAGAAGGAAAGTAATACAATTAAAGGAATGCCACCTACGGATATGTCTGAGGCTTAACCCAGTTGTTATACCAGCATTATGAGGCAGTCTATAGTCCAACCCAGCCCAGCAACCTGCAGTGAGCCTCTCTAGTGTGAGAGCTTGAGAGCCAGTGATCATACAGTGGCTCTGATTTGCATGTCAATGCAAAAACCCATTGAGCCAGATCACATGAGTTGTCAGCATTCCCTGTTTCCAGTTCATCCCCTCATTACGCATGTGTTTCTGTGTGGGAGAGCAGCTTACAGTGTGAGTCAGACGGCTCTAAGAATAACTTACCTCTCCACTTCTAGAATATCCTTCCCTCCCAAGCTACCTGCTACACTCGACAAATACACAAACACACACACACACACATTCCAATTCACCTTAATGACAATAATGTATAACAGCAGAGATCACAAGTGCCTAAAGGCAGCTAAAGCTGTCTCCACCCAGGCCTCCTTTTTGAACCTGCCAGCACAGATAAGATTCGGTGCCTCCCTCCAGGCAAACACTGCACACTATGGGTAGGACACACCCCTCGCACAACTCTAAGTAAACACAATTTAATGTGACACCAGGGCAGTCATGGATCTCCTGAGAAACTCATGCCAGATAAGCATGAGTGCCACTGAGGCTGGGCCACTTTGTGGTAATGATACGGTAAAACAAGAAACGGACTCAAAAGAGAAAGTATAAATGTGGGTGGGGACCGAAGAGGTGCCAATGGCGTTGACAGCCGAGAGAGAATTTGACCTGAGTTTTCTCAGCAGGGAGGAGGCACAGTCTGTGCTCAAGGTGCTGGAGAGAGACAGGCATCTGAGGATGATCGAGGTGGAGAGAGTGGGGTAAGTCTACTGTACAAGACAGATAATCAGGCCTCACGGAATGGACTTACGTGGGTTTTAGTCTTTTATGTGTATGTTATTGAGACTGCACCTTCAAGATAGCAATAGTTTAACGATTGCAACAGTTTGCCCATGAAAAGAATGAAGAAAGAAGATGAAGATAAGATAAAGAAAGAGTTGTCACACTTCTGTCGCTCCATGACATAGAGTTATATGTTGTAAAGCTGCACTGTCTGCACATTTGCTACATTTCAAGTACAATTTTCATTGGTGAAGGAAATTCTATGTGGAACATTTGCTGACAATGTACCTGTAGTTTTCATGGGTAACAACTGCGCAGCAACTATTGTTTTGTTTTTGCTTTTTTTTGTGTGTGTGTTTTCTCAAAAAGTGGCATCATGACTCATAGCACTACTGGGCTTAGTGGTATTTTGAAACTGCTGCCATTACACATGAATGGCAGTAGCATTGTGCATTGTGGCTACATGCTGGACATAGCTGTGTGTGTGTGTGTGTGTGTGTGTGTGTGTGTGTGTGTGTGTGTGCGTGCCAAGTGTCCAAGTGTGTGTTTTTTGTGTGTGCATGTTATCCTGGAAGAGGCCCCACTACAGGATATTTCTGGGTGTGCCAAGAGTGTTATATAATGTACAAAAATGTAATCAGTCAAAAGTATAAGGGTAAAAAATGACAAAGCTAATGTAGAATGCATAAATGGAGAAGGTGTTATGAAGGAGATTTATTTCCGTGATGCTATACGCTTACTGCATCAATATATCTACACACAAAAGCCTGGAATATGATCTGCTTTGTCCTTACACAATTCTTTTTATGTACCCAAACTTGTGGAGGGTAGAACCAGTAACCAACTCAACAAAATAATTTGAATGTGTAAATAAAGTCTTTTCAGGAGGAAAAAGAAAATTGGCCTAAGACGACATCTGAATGCCTTGAGCATAATTGTTAGCTGCCTTAGACTAACCCATTGTCACCAGACACTTATTCCAGTCACAAAGGCATGGGAGAGACACATAATCATTGTTTGTTTTCCTGAGTAACCGAGGGCATGACCTTGTCACTGACTAAGGTAGTTCCTCCTCAGAAGCACCAGTAATGATATTGCAGTTTATGACATTGTACATCTCAGTGGCTTTCACTGGCCAGGACCTGGCCAACTGCATAACACTACTACTACTACTAATGTTAAGTCAAGTCAACTTTATTTATATAGCGCATTTCATACACAGAGGTCATTCAATGTGCTTTACATAAACAAAAGCAAACAGGAATAGCTGATAAACGCATAGAAGGGCAATAGTCAAAGAATAGTTTAAAAAGTGAATAATAATAATAAAATAATAATAAGAAGAAAACATAAAACACACAAGGTGATAGTACATAAAAGCATAAAAGGGCAATAATTTAAAAGTGTTTAAAAAGTAATAATTAAAACATAAAAAACAACATCGAAACTATTAAAATATTAGCTGAAAGACTTTCCCAGATTTAGAAATGTAAAAAATAAGTGATCAGTTAGCAGAAAGCATCTGAGAAAAGTTTGGTCTTAAGTCTAGATTTGAAACTGGCTACAGTTGGCATAACACAACTTGCTGACTGGTGTGTACATTTGTTATCAGACAGTTACTCTAATTCTTGTCTCTATCATAAATGTCATTATATGCCCATGAAGTGGTATGTCTCCATAAATGTCTAGGACGGTCTGCTGTCTTTTGATTTTAATCTGAATATAGATCCGATGTCAAAACCTGGTCTGATAATCATGTTACAGCACTCACTCAAGTCAGAAGACATTTGACCTAAACTGATCAGCATTACATAATAAGATGTCACAGCAGAGACAGACCTCTTCTAATCTTCTCCTAGCTAAGGAAGAAGCCCTTACAAACTTTAATAGCCTTCAAATAAGTCTTCCCCTCTAGTGAATGGAAATAAACTGCCCCATTTTGATGCCATTTGTAGATTGAAGAGCTATTTGGAATTCAGCATCTTTGTTTGCCATGTTTGAATTACAGTAGGATATTCTCTGACCTGCTAAGCCAGTCTGTCCAATATTAATTTACATGTTTAAACACAAGATACGACGCCAACTGCAATACATATGTGCTGGGCCAATCAGGCTTTCAATTGAGTGAGCTTTGTAGTTTTGACCTCTGGACTGAAGCAGACAACAGACACTAATTCATCTTGGAAGTTTACTGTGACAGCTCATATTTAAAACAGATAACTGTTAAGAGATACAACTTTATTTAAAAACAGCAGACATAGTTATAAAAAAGGGTAGCCTTCATCATAAGTTAAGTTTATGGATCATTTTGAGTTCACTAATTTAGTGAGCTAATTGTTCTTCCCAGCAAATAATGAGAATAATTTAATAATCTGAAAGATTTAACTCCATCCATTCATGCTAATGTGACTTTTAGCTTAAGTTCTGGCTCTGTTAAGATTTTCAATGTTCTGTCTGATGTTCCGCAGAAGGATGTTTCCGGTGAGAGATGTTGGGCTGGGGATGAAGAGTGCGTCTCCTAAGCGGGCTCAGGCTGTATGGAGCACCTCACTCTCGCCCCACTGCCGCCCCCTCCTGTGGAGGCAAACCCACTACCTCTGAAGGATTCCTCCAGACCCAGCACACAGACACACACAGGCAAGTCACCCAGGCACAACACACACACACACACACACACACACACACACACACACACAGGCCCAACACAGAAACACACAGGCAAGTCACCCAGGCCCAGCACACACACACACACACACACACACACACACACACACACACACACACACACACACACACACACACACACCCAGGCCCAGCACACAGACACACACAGGCAAGGTAAGAGAACCTCAGGCGCAGACACTTTTACAGGACACACCCATTCATAAATCTGCAAAGAAAATAGTTAAATGTGATGACTCAAAGACATGGAGTGCTTATGTATTTTACCCAAAGGAGTGACACATTTCAAGAAATTTGATCTCCTTATTCATCATATTGTTTTGGATACTGCTAATTAAACTCTTCCACCCTTACTAAAACAGACATGTGGCACAGTGACTTGTACCATTACTGTAATAAATGTAAAAAAATCAGTCAGTAACAGGCTCACATGCAAGTTATAATAACTCCGCCTCAACGAACTGCAGCGTCAGAACTCAGAAGTTTCTTATTACGGAAACTAGATGTAAAAAAAAGATGCAAAGTGGTACAAAATAGTCCTGCAAAAACAAATCACGCTTGTCAATTTGTCTCCATCATATTCCATCTCCTGCTCTTTCAACTTGTGTGTATGTAAATAAGTGTGTGCATGTGTGTGTTTGCTGTTATGTATAATTGTGCTTCTCTGTGTGTGAGTTTTCGCTTGTGAGTGTGGGTGTGGGGGTAATGGTGTGTGTGTGTGTTTGTGTGTGTGTGTGTGTGTGTGTGTGTGTGTGTGTGTGTGTGTGTGTGTGTGTGTGTGTGTGTGTGCTTGTGTGTGTGTCTGCCTGAATGTGTGTATTTTTATGTGTGTGCATGTCACTAACATTTTATGGCCCCCCATGAACAGAATTCCACAAAACTTGGCATTCAGAGGAGGTCATAATGATCCTACACCTCCAATGTGCAGTTTTGAACCTGTCAGCCAAAGGTCCCTTTTACATTGCCTATTTACAATAGCCTCGTTTTTGCCTATTTACAAATGCCTCGTTTTTGCTTTTTCATTTTTAACTAGGTATACATCAATTGAGTGGATATGGGATGGGTTGACATGGCCCCTTAAGACCAACAACAAAAAAAAATGTGGTCCTCCTAGGCCCTAACTGTTCTCGAGATTTTCACAGATAAACTGTGTCCGCCCTACCCTCCTTTCGGGGGGGTTCCAGGCTGGTGGGGGGAGCGACGGATCAAAATCTGGAAGAAAAAAAGCTAAAGCTTCGCTGCGCGGCGGTCAAAATAACTGGGAAATGTCTTGGGTTGGGTTTTTGTGGTAGCAGTAGGGGTCCAAGAAGTCAGGTTTTAATGTTATCACTAATGTTAATGTGCTGTCTTGTGTGTGCAGAAAGCTGTGCCGGCAAAGCTGGAGATTTGTCAGCAGGAGTCCAGAGGTGGCCAACCCTACGCTCTCGTATCTCCTCGCTGCTAAGCATCAGATTTTTGCAGCGCAGCAGCAGCAAATACAGGGAAGCAAGCAACAGCAGCAAGGACACACCCATAAACATAATAGAAATGAATATCAGTAACAGCAATACAGACATGGGCAGCGACAGATACAGTGACACAAGCAAAAGCAGCAGAGACACGGACATCAGCAGCAGGAATAGAGACATGGACATCAGCAGCAGGAATAGAGACATCAGCAGCAGGAATAGAGACATGGACATCAGCAGCAGCATCAGCAGCAGGAATAGAGACATGGACATCAGCAGCAGGAATAGAGACATCAGCAGCAGGAATAGAGACATGGACATCAGCAGCAGAAATGCAAGCATCAATAGCAGCAGCAGCAGACCTTTGCAGGTACAGATAACACCACTGTTCATCATACAACAAATGATAATGCCAAAGCTATTTAACTTCATATACTTCATATACAAAAGACTATCATGTGACTGTAAGGGATGCATTTTACACATGCAGACAACAATTAAATAACCATAGTAACAATATTGTTTACTTGTAGATGTAAGAAGTAAAAGGCTGACAATGATGACACAGAATATAATACTTTATTGTTTCCCATTTTCCCATGCTGTTTTTGCATTCTAGTTAGTTAGGCAATCATCCAGCATTGCAATTATGTTGTGCATGATGTGATTATATTCAAATTAGGATAGCTCAGGGCTCGAATTATCTTTTTGTCTTTAAGGGGGTCTCTATCTCATAAAAAGTTGGCACACCCTGTGCATAGCCTAACAAGGCGATAGCCTACAATTAAATAGCCTAGGCGCAAGTGGCGCTTTAACACAATAATGTAGTCTTTAACTTATACACAGGGAAAATGCACTAACTGGCAGAAATTAATAGGGTCATTTCACGAAATCGGTGCCTTTTCAACTTTAAAAATGTGAAAAATATAATTGTTTCAAACTGATTTTTTTCAATGCCCATTTAATTAACACATCTTAACATGACAAGAAATTGTGTTGGGCCTTCTCAAGCTATGCATTTATTTTTTACCATTCACTTACATAGAATATTGTAGGATAGAAACAGGACTGATGGTAACAGGACTGATGATTTCATGCTAAATTGCTCCTTAGCTAACAGGTCAAGGTTAGGGAGGCACACGGTATGTAATCTGAAAGGTTATTATTTCTAGATATTGGTAATATCAGTATTGATAAATAATTGTTTATATTTAAAAAATGGTAACAGGACTGATGTTGTTTGCTTGCCCCTCTCTCACAACCCTGATAAAACATGAAAAATAGGACATTTAAGAAGAGAGAAAGTTACCCTTTCTTACACTGTGAAAAGTGAAAGTAACAGGACTGAGATAAAATTAAGGAACAATATAATTACTTATATTTTCTAAGAAAACATATCTATTTATGTCAAAATCATTGCTTAACAATGAGATTACACTTAAGACAATATAAAACTGTGAAAAATTGTATCATTTTACCAACATTTTACAACTGAGAAGTGCTGTTGAAAAAAAAAAAAAATAAGCGTGGGACAAGCCAAAATCAACCAAAATCCTTACCCATAGCATATATTTATGTGATTTTAATCATTTTACCTGTATTTCATTGGGTTTACTTTTGTCTTATATTGATGCATATGATCTATAGTAACATTAAGTTTTTTAAATTACACATGTATTTGTTGTTAAAGCAACTTGAGAACTGATTATATGTTGTGGGACGCAAAAGGCACCGATTCGGTGGAATGACCCAATAAAGCCATTGCAGCCAAATTATCTTCTATAGTATTATAGGCTAATGTAGGCCTACACATATAACTTGGGTGTTCAGTCGTCTCGTGTGTTGAACCGTGGAAAGTTAATAGACGATCAATTTTGGAATTTGGAATTTGAATTTGATGTTGTCGGGTAGCCATTGAATATTCAGAGATTGCTAACAGGTGTTTCAAAATATCTGGGAACTTTCCGGAGTTCTGAATGCAGGGGGATAGCTACAGATCAGTTCACACAATCATTGAAGTAGGCTGCATTATAGGCCATAATTTATCATTTATCTTTGTCAATCATAGAAGAGGTGAAGCGCAAGTTCAACAGCAAACGGGACTTCAGCACGTATCAAACCATGTAGGCTAGCCCAATGAACGCCTATGTAAATAGACAAAACACTCGCATCAAAGCAGGTCGACTTCTTCATAGTCCGGTTGACAGCCCATAGAGCCCCATTGTGGACCCGGAAATGTTGAGTACACCAAAGTTATATGATGGAAATATAGGCCTATAGTATGGGTTCCCAGCATGCAGAAACTGCCGGATGCTAATTTGCATATGTTGGGCAATTTGTGTAATTGAACTGATTAGCGTAAATTAGCATAATTACCTATATTGATCATATTATAGGAGCTGCATGGTTACTGGAGATGCTGAGTCCATATCTGACATTTTCAAGATTCAAAATCACTATTTAGACTTGGTTTGGCCACGTTTTTACTCTCATTAAGCTGAGTTTTTTTGGCCCGATTTAGACAGATTTTTGGAGGATAGGGCTGTAGCGATATACAGTAGGGCTGTAACGATACACCAACCTCACGATTCGATTCGTAGCATGATTTTTGACCCACGGTTTGATACATACTTCGATTTTTCTTTTTTTGCAGGGCTAGACATTTCAATAGCCTTCATTAGAACACCAGGGAAGTCAAGCACACGCTAGGGAAGTCAAGAACACTCGCACCTTTTGGATGCAGCCACACCAACACGAAGGGTCACACACAAGGTAGAACTAAAAGGGAATCATGCTGGCAAAACAGGTACATAAACAGTAAATACAGGCACAAGCACACACAATAACAACCCCAAAGTTCTCCCAGAATCCCCAGCGCGAAACATTGTGGGAATCTCAAGCACAGTCCGGCACGCCGACGTTCCACAGCTCCCCCAACAAGCCATTGCCGTCCTCTGCACAGGCGTTCCCACATTCAGTCCAGCAAAGTCTCTGCCACTGCCAGAGCAGATGGGGTGCACACACCGCAGGAGCCCTACTCACCCCGGGGAACCACAACCACCAGTGGCCCAATGCGGGCGTGCTGGCAGTCACCTGGCCGTCGCCGCTCATCCCCAGCTCCCTTCAGCGAACCCCTCAGGTCGCACTTTCGCAGTGTGCACCGCAACGTTCCTCCAACACCTGACGGGGCCTAGCCTCCACTGCCACAGACTCCCCGGCACTGAGCACCGTAACTGGCACCGCACCTCTGATGCTCCGCTCCGTCGTCTCGCCAGTCGGGTCAGCAGACTTCAGCTCCATCGCAGCCGGACCGCGCTGCGCAAACAGGCTACAGCTACCGGCGTTGCCGTCCCTCCGCTGCTGCCTTGTCGCAGAGCCGTCCTCCGCTGCTCCCGGCCGCTCCACTCCGCCCGCAGTCGCACCAAGGCCTAGACCTTCTTTCTGGCTCGTGCCATCAGAGCGCCGGCCAACAGGCCAACTCAAACAGGCGCCCGCACAGCACAGCATGGTGCCTCCCACACGCACCCAAAGGCTTAGAGTTCAGTTTTTCAGAGGGCCCTTCCGCCGAAGTTGCCCAACCGTCGTGCCTCAAACGGCTCCGCAAACCGTCCGTCCTCAAGGCACCACCTCCTTGCCGCTCCACCTCTGCTCTGCTCAGCAGCCAGGGCCACCACCAACTCCAGCCTAAAGCCATCGGCGGGGGCAGGGACTCCAGATCACTGCATCGAGATCCTCTTCAGGCAAGCATTCCTCCCAGCCTCCAGGCCCGGCTGAAATCCTGGTCCACCTCCACTGCATCGGCTTCCTCTGGCAAGCACTCCTCCCTGCTGTAGGCGATGGCTGGTTTCCCCCCTTACTGTAAGTACCCTTACAAGGGCTCTCTTCGGATCCTTTTGCTTGGGCCTCCACCTAGCGGTGAGGTCTCCCACTCCCGGCTCCTCCAGCACTGAAGACACTGCCTCCTACAGAACACAACTTGCTCCTCCATGGAAAACGTGCCCATCTACAGGTGCTGCTTTGGAAAGCAGCAGACCGTCCTGATCCACCGGCTGTGGATATCACTGCGTTTGGATGGAGTAAGAAGACAGGTATGAAGAAAAGAGAGGAACTCGCCCACCCTCGATTCAAGTCCTCGATTCAAGTTCTGTTGCTTTGTTAAATATTATCAGCTGCAAAGCTGGGTTAAAACTGTGTACATCTGGAAAGTGCAGCTGTGCAGCTGCAGGCCTGGCCTGTACTAATTAATGATGCAAAGGCAGTGATGTTACATGTTGCAATACACAGCAAAAAGAGCAGAAGGACAGGGATGAAGAGTCTGGAGAAGATGACGACAGGACAACGGATGAGGACAGTGAGGAGGATTAGTAGAGGGTAGTTCTTCCCTTTGTTACTAAATTGTGAGTCACAGCAGAGGGCTAGTGAATAGCTATATCCAAAATTGTTGTGGAATTCAGAAATAACTTGAGGATCCAAATTATTCCTGAACACTGAAAATTTTTATCCTCCAAAAATCTGTCTAAATCACCCCCAAAACTCAGCAAAATTATTATGACCAAACCATGTTTAAATAGTGATTTTGAATCTTGAACATGAATATGGACAGCATCTCCAGTAAAAAAACATTTTATTTTGGCCTCCAAAAATCTGTCTAAATGCTAATTAGCCCAAAACATATGCATCTGGCAGTTTCTGCATGCTGGGGACCCATAGGTGTACTCAACATTTCGGGTTCACCTTTCTGTCAACTTATCAGTAGTGCTGTCATTAAATGGCAAGGGGTTTGCATATAGTCCAGTGATGTGAAGTGGTGAAGTGCAGTCATGCACCGTCCGTGACAAGGAGTTTATACAAGGATACAAGGGAAGTTTATTGTCCATGCAATAGTTAGCAGCCTATTTGTGCATATTTTAAGAAGAGGGTTTAGTAATTAAATAAAAGAAAGGGGGGCACCAACGGATTTATTTTAAGATTTTAATTAAATAAATAACGTATTTAAGAGATCGCACATGGATGGATAATGAGCGGTTGTTTAAGATTAAATTGCAATGCCAGACACCTTCAGATATGAGAGACCCCCTCAGATTTTTTACTTTGTTGCTTTCATGGGAGCCAGTCCTCACTCTATGGGAGCTCGGCTCCCTCTGCACGTAATTTGAGCACTGGGATATAGCTCCTTTGCTATAAAACAGTAAAACAAGTCCATCAATTCAATTAATGGTTAACCTGTAAGTCCACTGTAAAGTCAAAGTCATTATCGCCTATCTGTTTGAATTCCTAGGTTAATGACCATGGTGTTTCCACTGAAAAGACACAAATGATGTGGAGACGGTCAGAGAATGACGAACAAACAGAACAGGCAGATAAACAAAGAGGATTGCCTCTTCAAACAATTCCTCTGAAAGCAGAGACACCAACAGGTGAGACACAAATCCACCTTCCCCTCATAATGTATGTGAGTCAAGGACACAAAACCATATTGACCACAAAATTGTTAACTACACCGATTTTGCACCAGGAAAACACTTTATAAATGGGTATGACACGTGACCATGTGACACAGTGTAATCATGTGAGAAAATTATATGGAGAGTTTTTTTTGCTGTTAGAAAACACATTACGGTGCAATGCCTTGATGAGCTGTTATGCAGAATCATGTCATTACGTCTTACGTCCCTGGTAGACTGAGTACAGTTGAGACATGTGTACAGTCAAGTCAAGTCAAGTCAAGTCAAGTCTTTATTGTCAATTTCTTTACATGCACTGGTCATACAAAGAATTGAAATTTCGTTTCTTACTTTCCCATGCATAGACATACTTTAAATACAGACATAGACATACTTTAGACATAGACATAACCATAGACAATAAAAAATAAAAAATATACAGACATACCACATACAGACATTAAAGTGCGAGACTGAAATATACAACATATATCAAAATATAGAAATATAGAACATATATCAAAAAAATAGAGGTAGTTGTGTTGTATATTTACATAGTCCTAGCGTAACCTTCTGACATAGTAGTAGTAGCAGCAGCATTGTGGCAGAGTGATAAATAACATTGATAACATTTACATGAAGTTTAAGCTTGTGCTTGTATTTACATTGTATTTCAAGTATTTTGATTTGAAGCAGGCTGCACAGTCACAGGGTGGTCAGGTCCCCTGGGTTCCTAGGTTCCTGGGGATGGGGGTGGGGGCTGTCAGTGATGGGAGAGTGGGTAGAGTGTTCAGCATCCTGATTGCTTGGTGGATGAAGCTACTTGCAAGTCTGGTGGTGGGGGCCGAGGCTCCTGTACCTCTTTCCAGAGGGCAGGAGGCTGAACAGTTTGTGTGCAGGGTGGGTTGTGTCCTTGACAATCATTAGTGCTTTGGCGGGTGAGGCGGGTGGTGTAAATGTCCTGCAGGGAGGGGAGTGGTGCTCCAATGATCCTCTTTAGCTGTGTTAACAATGCGCTGGAGGGTCTTCCCTGTTCTGATCTGTGCAGCTTCCGCACCACACTGTGATGCCGCTGGACCACGATGCTCGATGGTCCCTCTGTAGAATGTGGTCATGGCGGGAGGCGTGGCACTTGCCTTCTTCAATTTGCTCAAGAAGTAGAGGCGCTGCTGGGCTTTCTTCGCCAGTGATGCTGTGTTGGTGGTCCAGGAGAGGTCGTCACTGATGTGCACCCCCAGGAATTTTGTGCTGCTCACTCTCTCCACAGCATCTCTGTCGATGGACAGTGTTGGCAGTTGTTTGTGGCCTCTCTGAAAGTTGACAACAATCTCCTTGGTCTTGCTGGACATTCAGCAGGAGGTTGTTGTCTTTGCACCATTTAGCCAGCAGGTCTACTTCTTCTCTGTAGTGAGCCTCATCGCCCTTAGTGATGAGGCCCACCAGTGTTGTGTCGTCCGCAAACTTCACCAGATGGTTGGAGCTGTGAGTGGTTGTACAGTCATGTGTTAGCAGTGTGAAGAGCAGGGGGCTGAGCACACACCCTTGCGGGGCCCCCGTGCTCAGGGTCAGAGTGCTTGAGGTGTTGTTCCCGACACGTACTGCTTGTGGTCTCTGCAACAGGAAGTCCAGCAGCCAGTTGCAGAGGGAGGTGCTGAATCCTAGCTTGTCCAGTTTGCTGATGAGTTGTTGTGGTATTATGGTATTGAATGCTGAACTGAAGTCTATGAACAGCATTCTCACATATGAGTCTTTATTGTCCAAGTGGGTGAGGGCTGGATGGAGGGCAGAGCAGATTGCATCCTCCGTGGATCGTTTGGCTCGGTATGCAAACTGGAAGGGGTCCAAGGTGGGGGGTAGGGTGGCTTTGATGTGTGACATGACTAGCCGTTCGAAGCACTTTATGATTATGGGCGTGAGTGCTACATGACAGTAGTCATTGAAGCATGATGGTGATGATTTCTTTGCACGGGTATGATGGTGGCAGCTTTGAAAAGTGATGGGATGACTGCTTGCTCCAGAGAGGTGTTGAAAATGTCTGTAAAAACATCCTTCAGCTCTTCTGCACAGTCCTTCAACACTCGGCCTGGTATGTTGTCTGGGCCTGCTGCTTTATGCGGGTTAATGGTGGCTAGTGTCCTCTTCACGCTGGCAGAGGACAGGTACAGGGGTTGGTCGTGGGGGGGAGGTGGGGTTTTCTGTGGGTGAGTGTCATTTTGTGCTTCAAAACGGGCGAAAAAACTGTTCAGGTCATTTAGCAGAGAGGTGTTGTTCTCACAGCTCCGTGGCGCAGGCTTGTAGTCAGTGATGGCCTGTATGCCCTGCCACAGGCTCTGTGCATCTCCGCTGTCTTTGAAGTGTGTTGTTATTTTGTCTGTGTAATCCTTTTTTGCCTTCCTGATGCCCTGGGACAGGTTAGCCCTCGCTGTTCTTAGGCCAGCTACATTTCCAGCTCTGAAGGCTTTGTCTCTGGCCCTCAGCAGTCTGTGGACATCTCCTGTCAGCCATGGCTTCTGGTTGGCCTGAGTGGTGATGTGTTTTATTTCTGTTACATCATCGATGCATTTGGTGATGTAGGAGGTCACAGTGTCTGTGTATTCCTCAATGTCAATGTGGTTGTTGTGGGTGGCAGCTGTTTTGAAAATATCCCAGTCTGTTGTTTCAACGCAGTCCTGAAGTTGTGAGACGACCCCTTCCGGCCACACTCTCACCTCCTTCAGAACTGGTTTGGTGACTTTTGCTCTTTGTCTGTATCGGGGCAGCAGCAGGATGCTAATGTGGTCTGACTGTCCGATGTGGGGGAGGGGTTTGGCTTTGTAGGCTTCTTTCTGTGGGGTGTAAACAAGGTCCAGGGTGTTTTGTCCTCTTGTTGGGAAGTTTACATGTTGGTGAAATTTTGGTAGTACAGTTTTGAGATTGGCGTGGTTGAAATCTCCAGCGATGATTGTGAAGGCATCCGGGTGTTCACTTTGTTGTTCACTGACGGCCCGATACAGCTCATTCAGTGCCATGCTCCTGTCACTGTTTTTGTTGCTGGGGGGGATGTACACCACGACCAGCAGAATCGCGGTGAATTCCCTGGGGAGGTAGAAGGGTCGGCACTTAAAGGAATTATCCGGAGTAAAATGCACTTTAGATCAATTTACGGATGATTGGGAGTACATACGTTGAGTTGACATCAAAATCATGTCATTCGGATGTGTTTTGAGAAAGTTTGATTTTACCGTTTTTAGTCAAAACTCATTAGTGTGGAAGTGAGAAGGGCATATTATTTCACTGCCACAAAACGCTATTTTTATACCTCTTCTACAGTTCCAAACAACATTACACTTACGTGGTAGTGAGTAGAGGGTCCCTAAAGCCAAACCGAAGTATCCCGAGGTCTTTATGTGGTCGGATAGAAAGTCCAGAATGATTTCATCAAGCCAGTACCTTTCCGGAAATGTTGCCATCTTTGCTGCCATCTTTGCTGCCATCTTTAGGGGAAAGTCCGTAGGAGTCGATTGCCAAGTGTGGAGTAACACGCTTGGCAATCGAAATGCACCTTATGTTTATGAGCTAATTGTGGAAAATATAAACTACTTATGGGTATTATTGATTGATAATATTTTAGTCTACAAGCTAAGGAAATGGCATGTGGAATGTCGTGTGGAAAATCACTTTTTTTTTGTTTTTTTGTTTGATTTTGTGTGGGCAAAAAGTGTCTCAACTGTATTCAGTCTACCCTATGTTTGAATTCAATGTAACAGTCTTTATGAACATTAGAATTGTGATTGTTATTATTCTCAAGTGATTCAGATATGGCTCGAACTCTTACAATTGCTATCAGAATGCTGTTGACATAAAAAACTCACCTCATTCTGTTAAGTAAACAGAATGAACATGGAAGGAAACCGGACGGAAGTATGGTTTCACGAATAATGGGAATAGGCTTGAATCAATAGTATAATAATTGAAATAAATAATAGATTAATCCCTGTAGTTTACCTTACATCGTCAGGAGTGTCAAGTTAAGTCAAGTCAGTTTATTTAGTATAGCGCATTTAACATGCACAGATTGCAACCCAAAGCGCTCCACATACAAGACATTGACACAAAACAAAAGACAATAAGACAAAAGATGCCGGACGGAGCGGCGTAGTCGCCAGCGTTCCCATGACACTAAGACATACAAGACAGACAACATTCTGTGTACTAATATTAGCTGAATATGAGCAGAGAGGAGTGTCATGATGTCCATCTCAATGATTTTGTCTGTTTTTTCTCTCTGCAGATCTACACAAAGTGCTACACAACAGGCAGTTCCCACATGTTCCTAAACCCATCAACTCAGCGCATTCAAGTCCAGCCAGCCTCCAAACACAGACAGAGGCTTCACCAGCTGAGATGGGTACGTGGCGAGAACCAACGTTACCATCAGAGGGGACGAGCTACAAGCCCTCATCACAGCAGGACACACACAAAGTGGAACTCAGCATCCAACTTGGCACAGTGAGCAAATCTGAAGGATGCGTGTCAGAGCAGCAAAGGATCGTGGGACACAAAACAACAACAGACCAAGTGCAATGCAAGGCTTCTGCATGTTACAAAACAGAGTTCAGGGACAAAGACAGATCCATGCCTGACACCTGGATACCTGGGCCAGGTGAGAAGGAAAGCCCCCGTCCCAATGTAACTCATACCATTGAAGTATCACGTAACTCCACAAAAGATGGTCCAAGCACAACTGATGAGAATAAAGACTCACATGAACCTATTCTGTCCATCCCTCTTTATAAAACCCACACATTGAGGTTGGAGAAAAATGATAAAAGTGAAGTCATCAAACACACTCCTGGTGGTGCAGAAACAGAAAATTATTCTCATCACTTTTCTAATAGGAACAAAACAACTAATACATCTGGCCTTTCTCCTATATGGTTACAAACAGATTACAATGTCTCAGAAATACACTGTGATGATCTTTTAAACACACAGGAGTCAGTGTCCACTAGACAAGAGGCCCCTGTGGCTGCTCCCAGAAGTCCAAATCAAAATGATATTAACAAATTATTCACAGAGAAGAGTATCTTTAGAGCTTCAAATAAGCAAGTAACGTCCACAGCCTCTCAGTCATCCAAGACTGTAGAAACAAGTTTGGACTACCCAAAAAGGGCAAACGGTTTTGCCACAGACATCTCACTTGGCATGGATCTGGTTGGATCGGCACGGGCACCCTCGGCTAGCCATAGTCAGAAAATCATGGCCTGGAGGACCCACCTCTCACGCAGACACTCCTCCTCAGCGCAGGAACATTCTCCCTTACCGAGGAACCAGGGTGCTGGTACAAACCACCAGCATGCTGTGCCCAGACTCAACTCCTACCCAGCTGCCGTTGGCTCCTTGCGCCCTCCCATGGCCAGCTACTACTCCTCTGAAACTCCTCTGGTGAAAGCCAAGTCATGTGAGAGACTGCTTCAGAAGGCAGCGAGTGTAGATTCTCCTATTTGCCTTTCTCAGCCTGTTTCTAACATGAGATCTATGTCCTCCTCAGAGAGAATTAATATCTTAGCGAAGCACCATGCCCAAGGACTTAAACCAGGAAGAGACTGTTGTGAGTTAAACGTACCTCAGCTACCTCATAACCAAACAAGAGGGAGAAGTTATTCTACTCATGAAATTAATTCATTACAGTATTCACAAATCCCCTTGTGTCACAGTGGCGCAGATAACTCCCAGCTTCTGCGTGAACACAGATCATTAACTATAAGCAACTTAACATTACCAAAGTATGGATTATCCAAAGATAGATATCCTCACCAATCGAAGTTCAGCGTTTTCTCATCTGGCCGCTTAGGACAATCACAACCTGCTCCAGACAAAGGAAATATCGGAGGATGCAACCAACAATACTCAAAATTCAGATCCCAAGGTAACTTAAGTAGAGAATCATTATATAAAGGTCATTCATTAGATATGGTCAGTTTCAAGGCAGACCCAGTTCCAAACAAAAAGAAGAGGAATTATCCATCTGACATGTGTCAGGCTGGCCAGTTTAATCACCAGGAGGACCATAATGGAAGGTCAGAGATAGATCGCACAGACATCCCATATAATAAACACTGGCTTAGTCCCTCATACTGCAAGGGAAAAGGGAGCAAAAGGTGGTCATCAGTCTCAGAGCTGAGAAACCCTGAAGGCCACTACAGGACACAGAAGCATCAGACTTTGTTTAGTCAGCAACAGACCTTCCCAAAGCCAAGTAAGCTTTTGTTAGATTCTACAGGTAGCCAGATGAGCTTAGACTGGAGTTCCGAGAGCACAGACGATGACATCTTCTCCACTTCACCTGGGCAGTGCAGACAGGCAAGTCCCCCGAACTACTTCACTGCATATGACAAGGGACTAAAACCACATCACAAATCTTCATGTAATGTTTATCAATCCACTGGTGGCCGAGCAAATGTGTACTCTTCTAGGAGCTTTGATTTGTCACATGGTCGATCTGTCTCTGTGTCCAATGTCTCCTCGAATAGAACTGCAGGTCTTCGACGGATATCCACGGGAAGCAGGACCACTACTCTTTCAGATCTCAGGGACTGTGAGGACTTTGATGATGCTATCTCACCCAAACCCAGAACTCTCTCCTGCACTTTGGATCAGACTGTGTCCAGTGGACCAGTTCAGAGACTTTCAACCACTGGTTACCTTTGGCGTGGTGATAGCCTTGCTTCGTCCAGCGGTTCCTTACTTTCACCTAGTCAAGTGTGTCTTGACAGCCTGTTTCCCTCGGGCAACTACTACCTTACTTATATAGAGTCAGAGGACAGTGATTCAGACACACTCTCTGAGGGTGAATATTGGCTGTATGGCTCAGGTGAGGACTTAGAGTCTTCACTGTAGTGATCAAGAACATTTTGATTGTTTAGCCTGTATGGCATAAATGCATTAGCCTAATCATTTTCAACTGTTATTCAACCTCATAAATGTTTCTTTTGTGCAATGTTAGTGAACAACAATTATACAGATTAGGCCAAAGGCCTTCATGCTTTCTGCAATGACAATCTTATGACAGTAGATGTCCCTAAAGAGCATAACACAAATACTGAACATTCATGAGATTATTTTTTAACTTAGTCTTAATTCCCTTCATTCAGTTTTCCCCTTGATGTTGTCATTATGGATATTTGATTAATGGTGGTTTCTGTGAAATATTATTTGGTAAGACTAGGACTACTTTATTAAAACCCTTTTCCCCTTCAGACATTTTATGGTTCTTGAGTAAAAATTCATTTGTGAATGCAATGAATAAGAAATATGTCAATAGACACCGGAATGCTGTTAAAGAAATACAAACATTTCACAGCAGTAAATAGATAATGACTAATACCAGATGTGTTGTTGCCTATGTGTGCACTGTGCAGACTGTGTGTGTGTGTGTGTGTGTGACTGCGTGTGACTGCCACGGTAAGGCTACGTAAATAATTCCTATACACTTCTTTCGATAGTCTGGACTCTGGAGGATGGATGAAGGTGAACTAGTTTCCACCCGGAACACTTTTTATGAGACTACATCGGAATGAATTGTTTGGTGCAAACGAAAGGTGTGCGGAAAGTAAAGGCATTTGCCTTTCGTTCACAATACGTAACATAGAAGAGAAATACTCTGATAGTCACCATAGCCACGCTTAGAAATAGTTACAAAGTGTTGTCTGTAGACTCGATAAGTGCCGCGTTTCGTATTCGTGGAGCATCCAATCAAACGCGGCCAAATGTTACAAAATTGTAGTCCCTTCCCTCTCTCTCCCCAAGTGGCTCGCATGCGGAAAGATGTGTTCGTGCAAGTAGCCTCCGTCTGACCATACAAGCCTGTATCTAACTAAAACTAGAGACCGAGCGAACACGCGATGCTTAAAATGATTCATATTTGGTTTCAGTTGAGGAGTTCAACGGTTGTTTGCATCGCGACCATTTTCGGCCTGTCAAACTTCGCATTTTGCCAGAAGACTGAAGTTAGTCCTGAGAAAAGTATTGTGTGGGGTCCTGGGCTGGATCCAAGAGTTGTAGTTCCAGTGCGATACTTCTACATTCAGGCAGTAGACTCGACCGGACAAAACTTCACCACGTCTCCAGGTAGGCTATAGCCTATAGGCGTGCCACTGTGTGCGCATCCCTCCTGTAGCCTACATAGGTACATGGCCCTGTAGCCTAACCAACTGCTGGGCAGAATTCCTGAATTGCATAAAACAAGCGCAGGTCACAGGTTTAGTGTGGCATGCTGAAGTGAATGCTTTGCTTGTATTTGGAGAGCTAACTTTAATATTAGCTTAACTTGTATGATCTTTTTTGTGTTTGCCAAGAAGTGAATTAAATTCATGGTGAAGCATGAGCACAACACCAAACCTTGGTTTTAAAGTTGTAATCTTTGCAACACGAGATGTATGGTCTCGTGAATAAATTGAGACCTTATCATGAGTTTGAAGCATTTAAAACTCCAATATGTTTTTGGCTACTAATGTCAAACTCTTTCTCCTCCATACAGACCTAATTGGTAAAAGAAAAAACCTGCACTGTTTGTAGAAAGACAACAGTTATTCATGCGCCTTCATTCATGCACGGCACTGTTTTATATTTGTGATGTAGATGTTTAAAGAGTGTACTGTTTCTGCACTGCTCTAAGTCGCTATGGATAAAAGTGTGCTAAATGAATATATGTAATGTTTTTATTTCAGGTAAAGATGCGTTTAAGGTGCAGATTACATCTGCGTCAGGGAAGGAGCATATCCGTATCCACGTTCCTCTTCCCCTGGATAGAGAAGATGGGTCCTTCCTGGTGAGGTACCGGCTATACACCACCCCCAGCTCAGATCTCTCAGTGCAGGTCCTGCACAAGAATAAACCAGTGGCCAAATCACCTTACATCCTCACAGGTACAGTACACACAGATAGGTCCACACACTGTATCATGTGAAGACCTCAACAAATGTAATGAGTTTGGAAGTATTGACTTTAGAGTTACAGTTGTTCTCCAGAGCACTTGAAGTGTTTCACATTTGTAGAGAGGCAGGAAGGAGACAACTGACAAGGTCAGAAGAAGTTTAAATTAAACACACCTGTATAATATCTTCAAACAACCCGGCATTATGAAATATGTTTACAAGTACAAATGCAGATGCAAAAACAGTTAAGTCTATCTTGTGCAAAATGCTTGTTGTTTTATGGTCAATTCCAGCTAATCTTTTATCAAACTGCCATTTGGTTGTTTTTAAGTAAAATAAATCAAATCAACACAACCCAACAACAGTTTTTCTGATATCAAGTTAAAAAATAAATTTCTGTAAATTGATCAAAAATGGACTATATTTCTAGCCTAGAAATCTAGATGCACCCTAGCGGCAGCAAATGTAATTTGCAGCCAGGGTAGTCTAGCAACTCTCCGTTGGAAAAACCAAACTCTAGTCAGGCCAATCACATTGTGTGTATAGAGTCGGTGGGCAGGCTTAAAATAATGACTACGGAGTTGCGACAGTTCCGTGTGAATTCCCTACTACTTGAAAACAAAGAAGATGGATGCTGCTGCTGGCGAACAGTGGCCTTTGAATTGGCTTTGGCCGCAACTCGAGTTAAGCTTTTTTTAAGTTGGCAAAAGTTTTATCTACCAACTAGCTCCACTGATGGGAAAACGCATGGGACTCATGGTTGTAGTGCAGGGGTGCCATCACTGTAAAAGTACCGGTAGTATTGCCAAATTTCTTCCCATGCCCAATATGTTGTATTATATCGGAGAAAATTCATTCGGAATAGGTCATGCAGGAAGCCTACCTATTTTCTTTGTGATTGCCTTGATTACATTATAAGACTACACTAGTAAGGTACACTACTCAGTCATATGGTAAATCATTGCTGTTTAGCCAGGTGAAGAAACATTTTAGCTGCTTTTACAATTGGGTGCATATGTTCCTATCACATTTGACAGGTGTAAAACAATGTAGCATATTGTTAACAGAATAAAAAAAAAGATAAATGTGATTAAATGTACAAGAAATGAAATTGACAGTAAGTGACAATAAAAAGTGTACAGACTTGAATATAATAGAAAATCTGAACAGTAATTTCACAGCCAGCCAAAAAAAGACATTAGAGAAATATCAGGAAGGCACATTTCACCACTGACAATTTAAGGTGTACTCTGTAGGCAGTGTTGTGCAAGTTCATACTTCAGCACTTTGGTCTGCGTAAACTGTGTATAAATGTGCTATAAAAATAAATGTTACCTACTTTACCTACTTACAAGAGCAAGCCTAAATAAAAGTTCAGATTATACAGATTTAAATGAATAAATTGACTTTCATGAATGTGCATTGTTAGTTCAAGTGTTCAAGTACTTCTTATACTTCTTCATACTATCCTGTTTTTTCAATACATCCTCTTTATAATCAGCTGCCCATTACTACCATGCCTAACTGCTGTGGACATTCATCACGACCAATTGTTGTGCTTTTACAATAAACTAGGCTACATCAACACAATATGAAGGGGTGGATATTACTTTGGAATGATATAACAAAGCAGTTTAGTTTGTAGGTCCATATTTAAACCTGGCCACCTAGTCTAGCCTACATTCACAGTCCACAGACTTGTGTACAGAATGACTTCTAATTACCTTCAACTAGTGTTATATATTGGGATATATTGTGTAGGCCACATCATTATTTGTAGCGCACACACTTAATGGAAATCTAGGATTAGTTAGCATTACAAATGCAGAGTAGACTGTGCCTCAAAGGCGACTTTTTATTTGTCAGCAAAAACTAGGCTATGCACTATGCTATAAGTTGTTCATCCACCCCTCAGTATTTTGTGATGTCGACCAAGCATACGATAGCTTTTCATCTCTTAGCACTGTCACAATACTTTTTTCATGGTGATGTTTAGAAGGATAGCCTATCCCCTGAAATAGGAAGGCTGGACAAACGTGAAATGAAGAGGAGGGAGAAAATGCCACCGCAGTTGACAAGGTGTTGGTTAATTATATGATAATTATATATATAGTAAGGTAGACAGGTGATGTGTCCTATGAAAATCCTAGGCCTACCGTGGCTAATTTCAGGCATAGTGAACTATAAACGACAGAAATGTAAATCCAATGTCACACATCATATTTTGTTTTTATTAACGCATTTAGGGCTATCGCAGTTGTAATCAGTTGTAGGCCTAGGCCTAATGTATCCAGACTCATTTTCTGCTAGTGAAAGCGCAAAATATTCAGTGTCTGGCAAAACAAACTGCTTATAGCCTACAAAACAAACTGTTTATATCCTTGTGTATTTTAAAGGTGCAGTTGGCAAGTCTGACAGATTGAGGGGACTTAGCCAAAATGTTGAATGTTTACAACTCTCATGCCCCTCCCCCACTACCACCAAGCACTCTCTCATCGAGTTTGTGCTCGTCAGTGCACACCAGACTGTGATTGACAGTCAGATCTCACACAGCCCTGCTCTGATTGGACCAGAAGAACCGGGAGCTGTGGATTTTTGCAAAACAAATAACAGGCTCTAGGTGGAGGTGGAAGTCCTTTTTTTTTTTCTAAAACCAGCTGATTTACGTTGTTCTGTTGGAGCATAGTGTCGGTTTCAGTGAATATGGTCAAACTATGGTCAACTGCAGCTCTAAGTGGGTACAATATTGTTGCTTTTTAAGTGAGGTATACCGTGTAGTCCTGCGTATCACGACTACACCACTGGGGGAAAATCCTCCTGGTTACGCATCCTCCTTACATTGGGGGGTGCAAGTGGCCATCGCTCTATCGCGATCTCCGCTTTAGGCATTCCATGACCACGGCCAACTACCATGCCAAACACGCGCTTCGCTTATACACTCAAGTGGTTCTGAGGCACGTCTGATGAAACCATGCAGTAGTAACAAAGCTGTGCAATTGCAGCATGTCAAAATAGTCGACACATTTTGTTTGTAGATTTCCTGTTAAAGGCTTATTCTAATGATGTCACTCGTCATCTTAGACTCTGTAGCTCTAAATATAACCAGACAGAAAGTCTGCATAGCAAACCTCTGGCACACTCATTTCACATGCGGCTAATACACAGAAAATTACTGTATGTCTTTGGAGGATATATCTAAAGAGCCTTCCGTCATAAACCACATTAGACATCTTTGTAAGAGTATGGGTAAGGGACATAGAAAAATACACAGAAAGTCATATTACTTATGTTTTTTTTTCCACCTTTAAACTTTTTGTTGGGGGAGGGGAGGTCAGTTCACTTTCTACTTCCTCTACATTGCTGTGCAAGACTGATATGTCTATGCTCCCTGTCAGGCTTGTGACCTTTTTGCATGTGAGTTGCACATCCTGATTGTACTACAGATATAGAACCTGTTAAGAGTATAATAAGAGTTACCTAAAATTTTAGCCCATCTTTTCATTTATGAGGACAACTAACTAACTGGTAATCAGGAAGAGTGCCGATTTTCAGCATTCACCATATATATAGAATTTGCCTTTTTTTTATTTATTTATTTATTTATTTATTTTTTTAAAGAGAGACAGGAAGTGAATGCAGGACAGACGGAAGATCTGTCCTGCAGTGTGAAAGTGACACAAAGCTGTCAGACCAAGTATGTGAGACAGGAGACCCACAGCAGAATCACAGAATAATCACTACTCTTATAGCAGGGTTCCCACAGGTAATGGGATTTCTGAAATATATCATGTAATTCTAGTCTATTCCAGACATAGAAAGTCAGGGAATTTGATCATATTTGGGCCAAAGTCATGGAATATCAGGGAATTGTGTTGCAGCAGTTTAAAATGTACTTGCCAAAATATATTAATACAAATATATTTCCATACAGAATTGGTGTATATCTGGTTATCAACTTTACTGTTTGCTTGAGTGGTTGTGGGTAGCCCAACTTTGTTTATTCAATGCCTATTTATTCATCTTCCGCTCAAAAAGTCAAAGATCCTTGAACGCTACGTGGCTGCTCTGAAATCTCTGGTCAGTATTATGTGTACCATTCATTATACATCATGGAAATTCATTTTGTCAGGGAAAAGTCATGGAATTGTACATTTGACTTAGAGTGGGGAACCCTGTGATAGTGTCTTCTGGTAACACTGAGGTTCTCAGGCCAATCTCATGGACCATACATACATAGGGGGGGCAGCCGTGGCCTACTGGTTAGGGCTTCGGACTTGTAACCGGAGGGTTGCTGGTTCGAACCCTGACCAGTAGGAACGGCTGAAGTGCCCTTGAGCAAGACACCTAACTGCGTCGGGACTAGCAGCTCACTGCGACGTGTGTTCACTGTGTGCTGAGTGTGTTTCACTAATTCACGGATTGGGATAAATGCAGAGACCAAATTTCTCTCACGGGATCAAAAGAGTGTATATACTTATACTTAGGTTGCAAGCTGTTTCCAAAAAAAGTATTTGTTAGATGAGCAAATGTGAAAGGTGTGCTTCCCCACTGCTAGGCCCAGTGTATCACGAGTACTGTGCCTGCCCTGAGGAGGACGCTGGGGACTGGCAGGCGGCGTTGGACTGCCCAGCCGGTGACCCTCAGGTTGAAGCCGACTTTGAGACGTTCCCTTTCATCGACCTGGCGCGGCTGAGCCAGGAAGTGCCTCAGCGCTTCGCCCAGAGGGGCGGCCTGATCCACTACACCATCCTCAACAACCAGCTGCACCGCCGCACGCAGGGCAAGTACACCGACTTCAAGATGTTCTCCGACGAAATGCTGCTGTCGGTCATGAGAAAGGTAAGTGGCCATGGCGTGTGTCAGACTTAACCTAATTAGCCCATAACAGTGCTTGTGCAGTTCTGGGAAAGTATGTACGGTAATTATGAATTACTGTTTTCCAGAGCTTAAGTTAAGTTGTGGTTAAGTATGGACATTTGGGTGAAAGAGTCATCATGAGTGGTTGACTGATCTCGTAGTCGGGTTTGTGATAGGTGCGTCTGCCAGATGTGGAGTTTTACATGAACGTTGGCGATTGGCCAATGGAGAAGAGGAACATGGGCGAGTCGCCGGGACCCGTGCCCGTCATCTCATGGTGCGGCTCCACGGACACACGTGACATCATCCTGCCCACCTATGACATCACACATTCCTCACTGGAGACCATGAGGGGTGTGACCAATGACCTGCTCTCTATCCAAGGACACACAGGTTGGCGATGCCATAGCAATCCCATCTATATCCCTGAGGAGGGGTTAGAGTTGTATTTCAGCAAATGAAAATAAACATCCAAAGACCTTTATGTAACTTCCGTAACCGCAAGAGATGGTCAGTCCAAATTGTAAGAGGGAATTTGGCCACATGAAAATAGTAGTGTTGACCGAAGATTAGAACCATAGTTGATGGTGCCCTTATCAAGTTGTAGGAAATTTAAAAAAAGAAAATCTTACTGTGAGACTCTTTTTCCATAGTTACCATTGAGAGTGTCAGCAGATTCTCCCCAGACATGTATTTTCATCACACAAAGCCATATTCATGTTATCATAAGGAGTCCTGTTATGGTAACTCTTTTATTACATGGAGCAGTAAATTGTGTAGACAGTTATGAGCCTTTGTTTCACAGGCCCGGTGTGGTCCAATAAGACAGAGAAGGCTTTCTTTAGAGGCCGAGACAGTCGGGAAGAGCGCCTCCACCTGGTCACCCTGTCCAAAGACAACCCTCAGCTGCTGGACGCCGGGATCACAGCGTACTTCTTCTTCCGGCAGCAGGAGAAGGAGCTCGGCAAAGCACCACTGATTGGCTTCTTTGACTTCTTCAATGTGAGAAAGGCTCTGGTATCCTCTGAATCATCTTTCCCTCCCACAAATGAGCAGTTTGGTAGACACAGCATCACATCTTTAAAAAGATACAGCATGTCAATTGACATATATCCACAATTGCCAAATGCAGTGATATTATTTTCTTCTGTCTGTCAGTATAAGTACCAGGTGAATGTGGATGGCACAGTGGCTGCATACCGGTTCCCTTACCTGATGCTGGGCAACAGTCTGGTCCTGAAACAGAAGTCTCCATACTATGAGCACTTCTACACACACATGAAGCCTGGAAAACATTACATCCCTGTGGACAGAAACCTTGCAGACCTCATACAAAAGATCAAGTGGGCTAAGGTAGGAGTGTCTGGGCATTTGTGTCTTATACATAACATCAAAGGCTAAGATATGCTGGTGTGTGTGTGTATGTGTGTGTGTTATAGGCTTGGTGTGTGTGTGTTTGTTGTGTCAATCTCATCTCTTTCTCAGGACCATGATGCCGAAGCAGAGAGTATAGCTAAAGAAGGCCAGCGATTGGCCAGGGAGCTGCTTCAGCCCCACAGACTGTATTGCTACTACTACCTGGTCTTACAGGTGACCATTTCTATCCTTTCACCTTGTATGCAGAGGTCATTTTATCACAATATCATGTCAATTAAATTCAATGACCAAGATGATACTATTGTGTCATCCTATAAAACAGCATTATATCAGTGAAGGGAATAAAGTTTCTTCATTTTTAAATAAGATTATCAATGGTAGTGATGAAGCTATGTATCTTTTCTTTGCTTTCTCAGACCTATGCGTCACGGCAAGTGGGTCAACCGACAGTACATCCTGACATGGAGCTGGTGCCACAGCCATCCGACCACGCAAGCCTCTGCTCCTGCCAACGTGGGCCTCAGGCCAGTGGGGCCAGCCCCAGGAAAGATGAGTTATGATGGACAACACACGCACATTATGATGAATAAAACAGAAGACGTGTTATGAACTTCATGACAAACAAGCTGAGTTCCGATGGAAAAGACAGCTGGAGCGAAACATTTCTATGAACAGTATTTCAGGAGAGGTTCTAAAACAAAAGGGGAGAATACTTCTGATGAACAAGGGGGGCGGAGGGGCAAGCTATAACAGATGCATCTCCATTGGGGTATATGTCTTTAGTTAGTCCAATTACGGTGCTGAAACCTGGCAAAAAGACTCTTGGGAAACGCTACCTTGGGCTTTAGTCAGTGTAGTTTAGGACACAACCCCCAGGAGAGATCTGCTTCAGATATGCTGGGCTCAACAAGAGAGGAGAGCTTTTAGGAACCTTACATAATGACAGCAAGGAAAGGTTTATAGGTACGTAATTACTGAATGTTTTTTTTAACTTACTGAACTGTGCCGACTCTTGTTGGTATTATCATCGTTATTATGGAAGGAGGGGACAACAGTTGGAACAATTGGATCACTAATTGTCGTCACTTCGTGCCAAAAATATATAAAAAAGACATCAAATGACCCAATATTATGTAATACATTTCTTGTCAGATCATGTGTGTATGACTGCAGTGTTCAAGCCCTTAACTATTTCACCTGGGTTTAATGGTGTTACATCCACCAGCTGTGTGTATGGCCTTGTCAATTTAAAAGCACAGTTAGAACTGTATTACTCAACAGTGACCTTAATGTGTACACAAGTTGTCTGTATGGTGGTAAATCATATTATAGTGCCTAAATGTTATAGTGCCAAAATGTTTTTCACTGAAAAGAGCTGTTTACATTTATTTAAAAATAAGCTGAAAATGTCCTATTATTATCCTGGAAATTGGGGAGATGTTAAGGTGATCATCACCAGAACCGTGTTTTAGTTACATCTGTGAATTACGACATACCACAATGACCTCACCTCAATCATTTAAAGTATATAATTAACTGTACGCTGCACTGTGGAATTTTTCTGCTACATTGCCAAGGGCTAAGTACATTTGTTGAATACACATGTTGTTTAGAGTAACCATATTGACTTAGCAAATATTTTTCTCTGTGATACGAAACTATTGTCAATGAACAGCATGAAGAGGTGTTTGGATGAGAGTAGAGAATTAATGTGACTAGTGGAGTGAAAATGTAAAACAGGGAGTCCCACTGATGTATTACTTTGTTGTGCCCCTGAAGATGCACTAAAATTTCACATTATTATTGTCAGCACTGTAGTCTTTTTACATGTGCTATACTGAAAATAAACCATTTCAACACTTTCCCAGCCTCATATTAAAGCATTATAAAAAATTATGAAATATGCTATTAATGGGCCAATAAATAGCTGTAACACTACAGACCTGTTTCACGTTAGATTCTTTCCAACGCCATCTGTTCCTGTAATCAATCTAGACTTAATTCTGATTGGACTGAGAGCTTGTCATTTCCATTTCTTGTGCAAAAGGAAGGAGGTGGGTGGGACAGCATTGTCAGAAGATTAGTGCATTGGGTCAGATATGCACTAGCGTTCAAGGGTGGGGTGACTTACAAAATGTCTTTCCTATGAAAACACACCACAGAATGTTCTGGAAAGGGAAACATAGCAAAATGAATAGGATACATAGTTAAACAAGGATAGAATGAATGATTTTTATCATTTTTGAAATCATTGTCCTGAAAACATTGCTTTTCTCAGAGAATCTTTATTTTCTATTGAAAACAAGCAAACTTCTAAATGACCCCAAATTTCTGAATGTGTAGCAGGTAATGTCTATTTCACTGTGACCAGTGGTCTGTAGTACTTTGTATATTATAAATTCTACACGTGTAGCTTTACGTGATAAATTGCCTTTGGCTGTGTGTAATGTTTTACTCCTACTAAACATACTCACTAAGTTAGTGTGCTCTCGGGAGAACCCCTCACACCATCTACAATTAGCTGTTTATATTTGGCCTTTGGGACAGTACCACAGATTTGAGTACAGTCATTTCACACTGGTGTGAAGCAGATGGGACCACTGGCGTTCGGGTGAGCATTCACTTTAATTGGTAGCCCTGTGTCACAATTCCAGAGATATCACAATGACAATAAAAGCTGGCTGCACCCAGCAACACAATCAGTTAGTTTGATAAGAGTACTGAGTGGATTCTGCCCCTTATATGTGAAGGTAGTCAGGCTGCTACAGCACAACATGTAATGCTTAAATACAAGATCATAAACATGCATCTGATGGCTCACACATACACACACACACACACACACACACACACACACACCTTACCTCACCCATACACACACACAAACACATGTTTTTCATTTAAATTATTAAGGATATATACACAATAATACCTACCAAAGGGTATGTGTTAATGTGGGGTTAAGGACCCATTTGCCTTTGTAGGTTTGTTACTGGAATACTGTACACTTGGGAGTGAGATCGCTGATTCCGACAGGTTAGCATCAGATGAGAACATCCCCACACTCTTAGCTGCCTGGCATTGTGTGTTATGCTCCACGAATCTCATTTATTCTTCAGGGCTCCACACAAAAATGATCACGCCACCCCCACGATCTCCACATCTTCAGGAAAGAAAAAAAAATAGGAGAGAGAAGAGAAAGAGCCTCCTAACAAGTACCATGTGTGTCTCTTAGCCGTCCACACACCAAGTGTTAACACACCACAAATCACCAGGGGTGTACACCAGTGTTCATCAGATCTCTTAACTGGACTTTTCTCCACAATCCTTACATTGCTTATGGTCTTTTCACTGAGCCTATGTGAAGTTCAAAATGCATGAAAAATAAAAATCTGTCATACCCTTGGTTCAAACAATGTTGTTTAGCTCAGTACCATAACAATGAGTCTGTCTCATTATCATACAGTTTAAGTCAGAACTAGGCAAATAGGAAATAGCAAATTGATGGGAATTTGAGGTTTACATGCAGATTTCCTTACAGAGACTTGAAAACAAAAGTACAAGAACTTAATTTCACTGTAATTTCTATCTCTAATATTTCCACATTCTCACACTTCCACCTATTTTTTGAAATCCCATCACCAGATAGAGGTTTAGTTTTGAGAATAAAAATAAAAAATAAAAGGTGAAACCCAAAGTAGTTAGAAATGAGACTGGCAGTAGAATGGCACCAGGACATTCTACTGAACCATATTCTGAGGGCCCCTAATTTCACTGATGGGCAATGACCAAATTTAATGACTTGTCAAAACCCCTTTTTTCTAATTGAATCCATCTTCCATTTCACATGTTTCTCGTTGATCTGTTCAGCAGTTAGCATCAGCTTTTGTTCCACCAGAAACAACAACAACAACAACAACAACAACAAAAAGTCCAATACAAAAGTCCCCACAAAAGACAGAAAATGAATCCCATCCCCAGTTAGCATTAGCCTCCGGCGTGGATCTGGCCCTCGCCTGGCCAGCCTCTGGCCCAGATCCACCCCAGTGCCAGATGCCAGATGCGGATTTTGTGTTTTTAGCTTACTGAGCTCCACTACGACCTACAGCATCATATGACAAGTCACCCCACCTCACAACATACATCTGATCCGCCGTTCCTTCACAGTCCCATTCAAGGTGTTGGATCGCTGGCGGTTCACGAGCGGGCATCTCTCCTCCACACACGCTCGTTGCCAGCCAGCCACACACACCACACACACACACACACCCTTGCATCCTCCCATTTACATCACACGCTGTCCATTAATGACGACATCATCAAACTCCTCCTGCAAAGACATGAGAGATGGCCAGATCAATTTTAGATGGGCTTTGAGATGGCACATAGACAATCTGTTAGCAGTCATTTTACACTAACTAATCACTTTTAAAAACACTGACTAAAACTGCTCTAGACAGACACAGTATGAGAGCTGACTTGAGCTCTGCATACTCACCTCTTCACTCTCCTGTTCTTCTTCCTCATCGTCGTCCTCCTCTTCCTCCTGCATTGGAGTATCCACTGCCCCGCCAGCGCGCAGCAGTGCCTGCACTTCTCGGTTGGGCCTGTGGAAGGCGCAGTAGAGCGCAGTGTGGCCTGCATAGGAGCGCTGGTCCACTGCTGCTCCTGCGCTCAGCAACAGCGCCACTAGCTGGGCACTCTGAGCCTCTACAGCCCAGTGCAGGGGAGAGCGACCTGAACCCAGGTCCTACAGACAGGACACCGCACATGGGAGAGAGACAGAGATGCAGAAACAGACAGGGTGAAATAAAGAGAGAAAAGAAAAAGACAAAACATGTGTGAAATATGGTAAGAGAGCGTAGAAGACAGTATGCCGATAGGATGACAGGAGAGAGAAAGCAGTGACAGAAGGAAATAATAACATGGTGGCATCAGGAGGGAGGATTCTCATACAGTAAGATAGGAGCAGATGATGTGTCTGTGTGTATTTGTGTTAGTGTGCGTGAGTGAAGAGTCATCTCTTCTCTCACCCTCTGGTTCACATCCGCTCCTGCACTGAGTAACATGTTGATGATGTCACTTCTGCCTTTCTGCACGGCCACATGAAGAGCACTTACTCCTGGGAAAGGAAACAATGAGGCAAGACACAGAGTCAGAGTCAGACAGAGATGGAGACCTACTAGAACTAGATCTGCATATGTTCTCATGTCCTGCCCTGCATGCAATGATTGGTAGAGAAATGGTAAAGTAGAAATGTGAAGATTTGAGAGACAAAGAGAGCCAAAGGGGGAAGGATGAGGAGAAGATGTGAACATTTCACAATGTGCAGCTACAAATTGCGTGCGGTACTCTTTGACCATGTCAGCCGTGAGAGTGCTGTGAGGTGCACTCACTGTCCCCTCAGCAACGGACTCCCCTGATTTTGTTTACAGGAGCTGTGGGGTTGATGCCAGTGTTTCAGTGCCAAACAGAGAGGGTCTGTGTATCTGATGCAGTACATGAAAACGTGATGCATTTTTAATGAGGCGCTCTGTGCTACCTACACTCAGCAAAACTGACAGTCAGCTTGTGCTCCACACGTAGGTAGGAGACAGCGACACTTGTTAGTTTGTTTATGTCTTAAGGTGTGTGCTAGAAAGAGTGTTCTGGTGTGTGTGTGTGAGAAAGAAACAGTGTGTTAGTGTGTGTGTGTGTGTGTGTCACTGTGTGTGTGTGTGTGTGTGTGTGTGTTTATGAGTTGGAGAGGGTTCCATTTTGGGGTCTATGTTAAAGCACAGTCTCAGCTGTGTGGAGTTAGTGGTGATGGGGCAAAGTCTAGTAACAATAGTAGGTATCAGGGCTTTTCCAGGAGCACTTGTGCGCCCAAGTTAAAAAATTTAGGAGCACAGACAAAAATTTGGGCGCACAGTCAGTTCTGTACTTAACTTAAACATAATCGAACATTACACTGCAGCTAACACTTAAACATGCCAGTGCACCAATTGCGAATATTAAGAATGACTGACAACATTTAGGCTACAGGAAATAGGATTTTAAAGATCAGTGGCTACTTTATTTTCAGTCTGTTCTATTTTCCTACATTTTGTTAATGTAAAATAGTATAATACATTGCCATATTTGCATTTAGCCTGAATATCAAGTATCCTGCCAAATGTAGGCTAATTTATTTATTTGTGAATCCATCTGTAGCTAATCCAAATATGCCCATGGTGACCTATCTGACTGCATACTGCCTAATACTACTACTAAAACAGTCCATTTTCTCTTCCACAAAACCCAACATAGGCTAATCAAGGATATATATTTTTTTTATACTTTTACTTTTTATTTGAAATATCTGCATTGATGGGGGTAGTAGGCAAACGTTAGGCCTACTTTCGTTTTGCACTTCAGCTTGTATTCGGTGTAAACAAACAAGCATGCGTGGAAGCCTGGAGTTGTCAGTAGCGTTCTACCTTTGAATAAAATGGGAGTATTACGGGAAGCTACTTTTGTGCCTGTTCGCTACAGCTATATTTTGCATATTGCAGCCAATACGTCAACTGGGCTAAAAGGCATGTTAGGTTACCTTTCCTTCTTTCACTGCATTCTTAGAATCTCATCCTGTTCCTCCGATATCCGATGAATTCGGTGGATAGAAGAACTAATTTCTTCAATCTTTGCATCTTGGCTGGCTAGTCTAACTTTCCACTTTTTCTGCGTGCTCTTGGATTTGATAGAAGCGACTACTAGCGAGTCACAACGCGAAACTGCTAACGCGTTGATGGGAGGTGTAGTTTTTATGCTGCATTCGCGACGTGATTCTTTTGCACCAGTAATGTTTCTTGATGTTGCGGTGTATTTTGTAGACAAACATTGACATGGTTCGAAGTCATTCGCACCAGTGCGCCTAAATATTTTTTTGCACTCGCACGCCATCATTTTTACTCGCATGTGCGAGTGAAATGGGCGCACTGTAGAGCCCTGGGTATACCTGAATAGTTGCTAACTGTGTTCTGTGAGTTACTAAGTCTGTGTACCATAATGTGAATGATTTACTATGGAGGGTGCCTTCCTTGGAAGTTTTTCTGGAACATTGGAATCCAAGTAGCGCTATGACCAGCATGTGAGTATTTGGTCAAGTGTTCTCTGAGCAGGTGTTTCACCTGAGCAGCTGGTGGTGGTAAGGTATTCTCTGAGCAGGTACCATACTATACCTGAGTGACTGGTAATGAGTTTGTGTAACTGCACAGGTGTTTTACCTGAGTAGTTGGTGACGGAGAGGTGTTCGTAGGAGAGGCGCGGGCAGGACGTGAGCTCCTTCACACACTCCATGCGGAGCTCCCTCACCGCCAGATGCAGCGGTGTGTTTCCCCCCCGCTCCTGCAGCTCGGCACTCGCACCCCCCCACAGGAGACCGCGCACACACTCCGGCTGGTCCACTATCACCGCCAGGTGTAATGCCGTCTGAGAGAGGAAAGAGAGAGGGGAATGAATAAAACAAAGAATAGAACACAGAGATATGGCAAAAATGAAAACGAGGGAGAAAACAAAGAGATACTGTGTGATAAAGGAGTCCTGATAATAAGTTAACTAAAATAAATAAGAAAAAAAAGCATGCCATTTGTGGTTTTCAAGTCAATTTAAGTCAAGTCTTCCTTCTCCACAGGCTATGGTATTTCATAGGAGTTCATAAGATTTCATAAGTATGCTTCCACCCCTACCAACTCCGAATAGGCATGCCACTGATCATCTGGGTCAACAATGTTGCAATGTAGCTTGTCCAAACATAGCCGCACTCTAGGTTTGAACGGGAGGTGCTTCCATTCTAGCGTAGTGGGGGAACTAGTCATGATGCCTGATGGCACGTGAACATTCCTGTGAGCTCACTGCTTCCCTTTTTTTGACTCATGATGCAAGAGGCCATGTTATTGTCAGACACTTCTGCCGAAACACCTCACAGCAGTAGGCTGCACTATATTTCTCCCATGTATTGCACCTATCGTAGTATGTTTTTGCAGTCCTTACTGCAGCTGTCTTTATGTGAGAAGTGGACTTCAGATATTTGTTATATTGCTGGACCCACCTCAAGCATTCTAAATGGGTATTTCAAGAGCATTGGTGGGAAACTAGCAATTAAACTACTGAAAGAGGCATGCATAAAAAAACACCAATACAAACAACAACAACAACAACAACAGCACAACTGACAATGAAAAAAGACAAAAAGTGGCAAATTGTTGCACACCATCCATCTCTGAGGATAATGCCAGCCACATACATCATTTAAAAATATAATGTGACTGGATATATGGATATTATATTTTGTATTATCAGCATCAACCTTTATGATCATCTGAATTAGCACTGTCTATGTTCTTGAAAATACTTTTTATGTGCTATTCAGTGCATATCAGGGGTAAAGTAGGCCTACAGGCAAACAGACTCCTACAGTCCTCCTACTCCAGACTCCTACTGTTTGTCATCTTACCTGGCCCAGGTGATTCTGAATGTCCAGGTAGGGAGTCCAGCTGGTTTCCAGGGCGATGACCCCCAGCAGGTACTGGACGAAAGCCCTGTGCTCGTGGATCAGCGCCAGGTGCAGGGCCCTGAGAGCAAGGCAAAGTCGACCACATTCTCATACATAATACACAAACAATCATAACCCAGAATCAACTTCTCCCGATACTCAGGATGTACAACACAGTCACCGAGGGTGTGCCCTCTATCCATGTAAACTCATGGATGGGACACCAAGAACACTGACTGATGTCCCTGGCTGGTGCGCATGCATTGGTTGATACACTGTTGCAACAATAAACTTACGTGTCTCCGTCTTCGGATAAGAAGTTTAGTGTGTTAAACAACTCTTCTCTTCTCTGCCGCTCCTCCTCTGGACTGACCACCGAAACCCGTTCACTCCGTCCGGTGTCGACGGTGTTACCCACAGCCTGTTCGGCCAGGATAAGAGTCCCAAGACCCTGAGACAGGCTTCCTACCGTCTCATCTGTTATCGAGTCCCCGATAGCGGAGTCAAGCCTTTCTCCTGGCTCCACGGACGTGCAGTCCTCTGAACGGTCCTCAGCATGACCCAGTGACGGACAACAGTCTTTTGGCCGAGTGCTACTCCAAGCTGATGGCGACTCGATGTCATATGAGCCATCGATACTGAGCCCAACGCCACTGATAGAGTCCAGTCCGCTGTCGCACCAGTCGTCAGACGCTGCGTTGAGGCTGCCGAGTTTGAGCTCGCAGCCGACCGCAGGCCGTGGATATTTGTTGCTTGAATCGCCGTTGGAATCCTCCATCGAGTGCCGTTGTATCCCCGCCATTTAAAATGTTTCTTAAACAAAAGAAGTCCTGTCTGTAGATTAAATTGTTCCCTTGCTACAATTTTGCGTGGCTAGCAAATGAGTCCAGTTTCGCTAGCCTAGCAAGAGTCAGAAATTGCTTCAGATGTTCTCCAGGTCGGAACAATCCTTTTATCGTATAAAAGCCAAAACAACAGCGCAGAGCGCTGCTGTGCTAGCCACTCAGCCCTGTTTCTTACTCATTTTAGCTTCCCAGCTCAGTCATAGAGCAGAGGAGATGATTAAGTTGGCCTTGCTACTTCCCGATAAGGTTGTTTGGCAAGAGCTGGAGAGTCCAGGGGAATTCCCGACAGATCCAAGATCCCATGAAACACAACCTGCGCATGCGCATCACGTGTTCAGCTACAACTGAAACGGGAAACAACAGCAGGATTAGAATATCATATTTCTGTCAGTTTAGCCACCGTCATTTACCGAAAGATATGTGTCATAAATGAAATATGCAGAAAGGAATATGCTGATTTTACGATTTCCTTTTTCTATCTGAATAGAGGTGACCTACGCAGTTACTGTAAAATCGCTAAAATTACGCATTTTAGGTTCATTCCACGGGGTGGCACTGTCGTATCATGTTTCGTATTGTGGTGACTTCTGCGGCACAAAGCCAGGTTTGACACCACGAAACCAGGCCATAGGCTATAAGGCTATAACATAATATTAAATCAGTGTGCCAGCCAGGTTAAGTGATACATACAACAACTTTTCTCTGATTGCAGACATGTTTACTTTTTTTTATATATATCATGAAGTGTTCCCCCCTTTAATGAACTTTACAAGTCGTAGGCTAGCCTAGGCCTACAAGTTTAGTCTTCATCGTGCCCTGGCCAAATAGACCAAAAAGACTCACTAGCCTACTGTTTACAGTCAGCATAAAAAGTAGCCTAAACATCTCCTTTTTCTCAATAAACATGCCTAAACATTCTTTTGTAGGTGCTTTAATAACCCAGATATAATTAAACCACACCATTGCTACTGTAGGCTAATACATTTTCTTGGTTGTGCAATGATTTTTTGTTTGTTCTACTGTCTCCACTAACTTTATTCTGTAATTTCTTAGGCCTTCATATTTGCATTAATGAAGTTAACTAGGTTAGTTGTTTTGTGAACATTTTTATTTGAAGACAGCTTTGTTACATTGTTTAAACAGAAGTATTGAAGATTGGACATGAAGTAGGCTAAATATTGGCTTTAGGCTACAGTAGTAGTCCTCAGTTGCCATCAGAACAAAACAAAACTATAAGTGTATAACAAAGATATAAGTGGTTTCTTATTAGGATATAGTACTCTGATAAAACATAGGAATACAGCCTCCATTATTCTGCTTGCTGTTTGTGAAAATGTAAGTCTATAAGCAGAAGTGGAGTTCTGCGACTTAACAGTGTTACAAAACAGAGGAACTGTAAAAAGCTGACATTTGAAGAACGTTCCAGAACTTCCAGTCCTTAAAACAGTCTGAGGACTTGTGTTTTTGAATCCATTGTGGATACAGTAAATTACAGTGAGTAATATACCACAGTGATTTCAAATATAACATATGGGGCCTCTCAGATGGCACATGCTCATATTTCCCTGATTCTTTTGTTGGTTTCATAGCAATTTTTGAGGTATTATCCAATATCCTCCATAATCTCCCCCTGTTGGCCAATGTTAACAGCATCTCAGTGAGCATACAGACCCTCTCTGAGAGGCCTTCCTGCAGCACTGCAGCTGAAGCAGGCTGACTGCAGAGGGACCTATTACAGTTTTGTTTGCTTGACCAGCTCAGGGACTGCCCAGGGACTCAGGCAGGGAGAGGAGGAGGTGGAGTAGATTGCACACAGATGGAGGAGAGGAAGAGGTAAAGCAGTGGTGTAGTCTACATGATAAGCAGGACTATGCAGTACACCCACTTAAAAGGCATTACCATCTCAGTACACCCACTTAAAAGGCATTACCATCTCAGTATACCCACTTAAATAGTCAAGGATATGCATTTGGGGTTGATCACAGTATACCCATTGCAGCTAACTACATCACAGTATACCCACTACAGCTAACTAGACTACACCATTGAGGTAAAGTATGTAAGTAAAGTATGCAGGGACTGTAGTAGTATGCAGAGACTGTTGTTGCAGTTATGGTGCTTGGCAGTACCCTTTGTGTCAGTAAATAACCTCCTATAGCCGTCTCATAGCTGAGGTCTTGAGGTCTTGGCACTGTGCTTCCAAGATTTGTGTCACGTTACAGTGCATGTTATGTAGCACACATTGGATCAGCTGATACAACAGGTGTAAATTCCCCTTTGTAGTCACAGACCATGGGAGGGAAATTCCACAACTACAACAGCAGCCTTTGTACTCTACTAGACAGGCTTCTTTTTCTAAGCGACCACAACATCTCCTTCCTCCTGTGTTTTCAATAGGAGTGACAGACTGTCATGTCTTACACTGGATTTGGAACTGATTCATGAAGACCCTGTTTTGGTATGATGAAATATGACAACGCCGGTCTGGCAATACTGAAAATGCACTGACATTAGTTCTCATGTTGTTGTTTTTTTCTTTTTGTAAAACATGAGTCTACCGAACCTTGTCACCTAACACTGATTTCAGGAGGTGACTCTTTTTAGCGTCAGGTCTGATGACATTTTACCTCATGCCCCTCTGTTCTCCATATCCATAATGGATGAAAACACATTAATAACTCATCTCATGCATCTGTGTGTTCCGATCACGATTAAAAATTCCTATTACAGCCAAATTCAAGGGCTAGGGCATGTCTGCTGCTGACATTTTGTCTGGGTTTGTCTTTGAGGTGTAAAATGGCTTTGCACATCACCCTCTGGTTTGCTGGGAGAGTCAGGAGTGGGCCATGTTGACCATGGAGCACTTGCTTTAAATGGAAGCTGCAGCTCAATCACAGGCTATCAGGGCATTTGAATGAGATGTGAGATGAGGATGAGGATGGTTGTGGTGGTGATGATGATGATGATAAGATTTATGGGTGTAGGTATTCATGTAGTTCAATTAAAAACACTATGAAATTGGACTGTGACAAAGACATGCCACTCCAAATAAAAGGATACACTGAGTTTGAGACAGCCAAATATACTGGACCATGATACAGCTTCATGCCTGATACTGCAGTTAGTTCCCCTATACTATGTATGTGTACACTTTGCTGTATGAACATGAATGCCTTATAATGACATCAAAAGTTTGCTGTTATTGGCAATTCTTTTATCCAATTTATAATTCTGTCACACTCTCTCTTTTTTATAATCTCTTCCTCTTTTATATCTCTTTATCTCATTGATATTATTTGTCTCGTTCCCTCTCTCTCTCTCTCTCCTCTCTCTTTCTCTCTTTGTTTCTCAATCCCCCGCTCTATCTCTCTATCTGCTTTGTCAGCAAACTCTTCTCCGCCTGCCTCTGTATTCCTCTCAGTCTTCTTATTTTGCATTCATCTTTCTGGGCTGCTGTTTCAATGCTGCTGTCCTTATATATTCTATCGCCGGGTTCCCCCTGCTCTGTAGGCTGATTTTATCTCTGCGGTTGGGGTCTGTTCCCTTGTGTAGGTCTCAAGTTGTTGTCTCCCAGCCACCTTGTTTCTGCCTCCCCTCTCTCCTCCATCTGTTTTCCTCCCTGACTCTGTCTGGGGAAGCACTGCTGATGTGTCACTGATGCACATCTGCAGTTTCTGTTTTGTGCTATGATGCCCGTAGCTGTGGCTGTGGTCTCTGTGCTGTTTTCAGTCTTTCCTGCAGTTATCTGACAGCACTCCTTTTGGACTGTGTCTGACACTGGGTCACATCTGCAGATTGTGTCCTCTGTGCTGCGGATGTCTGAAGGTTTCAGTTGTTGTGCTTCCAGAGGCTATCTTTACTTCCAGGCTCCCAGAGGACAATAAACATTCAAAAATAAGATCTCTCTCTATATCTCTTTGTCGAGATATAATTGAGCTCGATTTGACATCAATTTGGACCATTTCCTTCGTATTTCTTTATGTCAAGATGTTTGAAATAGCCCTCCTCTTGTCTCAGCCCAAGTCCAATTCAAGCTCAACTTAAACTTAACTTTTTCTCATTACAGAGGTGAAAAATGACATACAGTAATATCTCAATAAGAGCTGATTTCTTTATGTGTGACAAAGACACCCTCAGTGTTGCCTGCGTCTGAAGCTGTTGCTTCCGTATGTTACCCAGTTCTTTCACCATTACAGATGCTTCTCACTGACCCAGCTCTCTCACCATTACAGATGCTTCTCACTGACCCAGCTCTCTTGCCATTACAGATGCTTCTCACTGACTGGCTGCGTTGGACTGGGGAGCGTAGAGTAGAGTACTGCATGGGATTCTGACTCATAGCTGCAGTCCCTTCTCTACTCTGCCTCTGCTTGTGGCTGCGGCTGTGGTCTATGTGCTGTTTCCCATCTCTCCTGGAGTCATCTGCGCTCCTGTATGTTTGGCTGGGGAGCAACCAAATGCATGTGCTACTGGCTGAAATCTGCTACTGAAATCTTTGTGCTGTTTGAGTCTGAAGGTTTTTGTTTCTACGCTACCCACATCCTCCCCTGTGTGTAGTCCATATGTATACACTCTGTGGTGTCTTCTCTATGCCGCTCCTGTGTGTTGTCCATATGTATACACTCTATGGTGTCTTCTCTATGCCTCTCCTGTATTTCCTGTAAATACCTGTGCTCCTTCCCATCTGTCCTGCAACACCTGTGATACAGTCTGCGTGCGGTTTCAATGCTGGGCACCCTGTGATGCCTGGGTACGAGGTTGGCTTCTGTGTGCTGATACCCTCACACTGCAGTTGCCTGCACTAGTCTCTGACTGTGTTGCAGAGCAAGCAAGCAAACCAATATACACAGCACTGTATCACTTCTGCAGTCTCTATCTCTCAGTGTTTCAGTGCTATAGGAAATCTCTGAAAATCTGTGTATACATTAAGTGTGTGTGTGTGTGTGTGTGTGTGGTATGTGTGTTTATGTGATGTGTGTGAGTTAGTCCTCCTTCCTGCACTCAATACCTCTGCCAAAATACACACTAGCTGCCGTATCAGCTTCTCTGCAGTCTCCTGCAATGCTCTCTGTGATGCTGTTCCAGTGCTATTTAGCATGTTCCCTGCTGTTCCAGTGCTAGCATGTTCCCTGCTGTTCCCTGCTGTTCCAGTGCTATAGCATATATAGCATGTTCCCTGCTGTTCCAGTGCTAGCGTGTATAGCATGTTCCCTGCTGTTCCCTGCTGTTCCAGTGCTATAGCGTATAGCATGTTCCCTGCTGTTCCAGTGTGTATAGCATGTTCCCTGCTGTTCCAGTGCTGTGGCGTGTAACATGTTCCCTGCTGTTCCAGTGCTGTGGCGTATAGCATGTTCCCTGCTGTTCCCTGCTGTTCCAGTGCTATCGAGTATAGCATGTTCCCTGCTGTTCCCTGCTGTTCCAGTGCTATAGCATGTATAGCATGTTCCCTGCTGTTCCAGTGCTAGCGTGTATAGCATGTTCCCTGCTGTTCCAGTGCTGTGGCGTATAGCATGTTCCCTGCTGTTCCAGTGCTAGCGTGTATAGCATGTTCCCTGCTGTTCCCTGCCTCTTCCCCATGGACTGTTCTTCTCTCGGGCCAGTTGCCACCCCCTGGGTCCTGATGAATGCCTGCCGCCTGTCAGGGGCAATTAGGAAATAACATTAGCCCTACACTTAATTTATGCACCCTCACAGGGATAATCTATTGATTCATAGGGAGGATGTGTGTGTGTGTGTGTGTGTGTGTGTGTGTGTGTGTGTGTGTGTGTGTGTGCGTGGGTGTGTGTGTGTATGTGATTGTGTGTGTGTGTGTGCACGCAAAAGTGTGTGTGTGTGTGTGTGTGTTTCCATATGTGTCATTAAATATTCCTGCATGTGTATTGGTGTGTATAGTATACCTGCTACTCAGCAGAACCTGGGTACATATGAAAAAGTGTGTTTATGTGGCTTCATGGACATGCGTGCTAAGGCTTTAAACGTCTAGCGTAGCATGTATGTGTGTGTGTGTGTGTTTGTGTGTTTTTGTGTGTGTGTGTGTCCATTGTTAGAGTGTCAGCCTGAGAGTGAGTGTGTTTAAGTGAAAGCACATTTAATAAATCAGCTTGTGGGAGTGGATGAACATGTGAAAAAGCATATGGTGCCAGGACAGCTGAGTGGCTGGGTCAACATTACACACACACACTCTTCCTCTCTCTCTCTCTCTCTCTCTCTCTCTCTCTCTCTCTCTCCCACTCTCTCTCTCCCTTTCTCTCTCTCTATTTAATAAGATGAACCCTCAGAGAGATTCTAGGACACTGGTGTGCGTGTGCGTGTATGTGTGTGTGTGTGTGTGTGTGTGTGTGTATGTGAGAGAGAGAGAGAGAGAGAGAGAGAGAGAGAGAGAGATAGCCCACTGCAGTGGGACAAGTAAAGGGGCATTGAAGCGTTTAAATGAAGAGGTGTGCATGGGGAGAGGTCATGATGAACATGGAGGGAGGCAGCACTGAAATACTGTCAGAGCTATCCGGACTTCATGCCATGTGTGTGTGTGTGTGTGTGTGTGTGTGTGTGTGTGTGTGTGTGTGTGTGTGTGTGTGTGTAAAAGTTTCATTGCTTTGCTGCGTTGTGTGTGTGGACAGCGAGAGGGGGGGAGGCCCCAGTGTTTCTCCTGCTGATTTCTGCAGCGTTGCACTTTCCTCTGGACGCTCCTCTTAGCGCTCCTCCTGGGGAACAGCACTTTCACCCCGGCCCAATCACCCCTCTCACACTGCAGGCCCTGCTCCTGCTCAGGCTCAGAGTTGGGTAGTCGGCCACAAGAAAGGACATTATAACGCTATGATGTGTGTAGAAATCGAGTTGCATTGTGGGAAACGTGGGAAGTCTTCACCACAAAATTGACCATCATTTCGCCCACACACAGTCCATTTAAAGTGTTAATAGATTATAACCCATAACACATTTTTATGCAAAGTGCAGCCTTTTTTTCTTCCTTGATGTCACTTGAGGTTTGGCCAAGCACTCTAAGACAGAAATAAGAAACTGAGTGAAGCCTGCTCCTGCCACACAACCCTTTACAAGGGCTCATGGAGATTCTTAAAGCTTCTGACTTCCTTCATAGTCTCCTCACAGAGCATCGTAACAGTCGTCATCATACAGTAGGACATGTTACTGATAGTTTTTTCTGACAAAGATCTGACAAAAAAGTTCTTGTGATGTTGAAAAACTAGACTTCAGCTATATGATGGGGGCTTTTTCCTCCTCCATTTCCTCTCTCAGAGATTGCCGGTGCTCAAAGCTCTCTTTGCCTGTGTCTCCTGTGCCCTTGTGAAGCACCACCCACTAAGCCTCCTCTTTTCATCTCCCTCTCCTGGCCAATACAGGTTCACCCACCGTGCTGCTCTCTGACTCAGTGGCACCCCCTACCTGGAGCTGCAGGCATCGCACCCACTGACCCTATGCTGCACTGCTCTCCCAGTCGGCCGCATTGTTAGAATAATCTCTTCGCTGCGCCAGCATAACACACACACACACACACACACACACACACACACACACACACACACACACACACACACACCCTCTGTCTCTCACTCTCTCTTTCTCTCACACACACACACACACACACACACACACACACACACACACACACACACACACACACACACACACACACACACACACACACACACACACACACACACACACACACTTCTCTCTCTACATCGCTGGAGGGGGCGTCCGCCGCAGCAGCACTTTCCCCCTCATGGGGGTTTTCTAGGGTTCACTGCCTCTGTGTTTACCGTCTCCCCTCCTCTAATGCCAACAGTGTGGCTAAACAAAATTAGATGTGTACACCATCTTAAATGCAAGTGTTCTAGTAAATGCTGACCGTGCTGATTTCAGTTGTGCATGTAAAAACGCTGCTGGGAAAGTAACATGGAATGTAACATAACTGCAGTGGAGCTATTCTGTTGTGTAACGGTTGTATAACATCTTTAGTCATATGGTGGTAATTTTGTCAGGTCTTATACATCTTGCATATGCAGATGCTTGTACCAACATGTGCTGCGCATTACCCATGTAGTTATGTAGTCTTGAACAATTATCCACATGATTCTTGAGGGGTGTGTGTGTGTGTATCTGTGTGCGTAATTGTGCTTGTGTGTGTGTGAGTGTGTGTTTGCCTGTGAATGTGTGTGTGTGTGTGTGTATGTACGTATGTGTGTGTGTGTGTTTGTGTGTGTGTGTGTGTGTGTGTTTGTGTGTGTGTGTGTCCAGTCCTTGGAGGACATCTGTATTCTACCTGGTTGCCCCTCTTCACAAACTCAGCCTGACATCAGCCATCTTGTGGCACAGTCTCTCCAACTCTCCAGCCATCTTTCACCCCACGCACACTCACGCAATGGCAGGCAGACACCCGACCAGCCTCCAGATGTTGCTTACGCCAGCCATGGAGCAGAAGAGTAGGAAGGAGACAGATGATTATTTAAAGACTCTCTTTCCTTCCTGCACACTTCCCGTCCAGACGGTGAAACTTTGCTGCTATACTGTGGTCTGGCACATGCCCTCCGCTTCACCTACCGTGACCTTGCCAGGGGAGACTCTCGCTTGAGCCGGAGCACCAGTGGCTACGGCAGACAGTTCAGATGAGAACTTCATCAAAGGCTACAGATTTAAAGTTTAACTCACTTCTCAGTGGTCTCAGCAATGAAAGAAGAGGGAAAAAATGTGTGTGTGGGGTGGAGAGGGAGGTTGATGAGCTCCTTAGTACATCAGTGCATCAAGGTGCTATGACACTGCTAAATAAATACATTTGAAATTGTAAAAAGAATATGAG
Organism: Alosa alosa; assembly: GCF_017589495.1. NCBI lineage: Eukaryota > Metazoa > Chordata > Actinopteri > Clupeiformes > Clupeidae > Alosa > Alosa alosa. The sequence continues at coordinate 16,858,945 of NC_063199.1, forward strand.
CATTTATGGAATGCAGGAGAAAGTAGTTGCATTCTTGAGTTAAAAATCAGGGAAACATAATGCAAGTACTTGGGCACAAACCAGACACAATCATTCAAGTTTTAAACTCAACATATTTAACACAGCTGTGTTAATTCAATGACATTGTCTGGTGTATATGGGCGTATATTTAAAAAATTGTTTAGCAAAGATAGAACAGAGCAACCTATTCTGTTATGACTGCATTTACAGGAGCTGGGGGTGGGATGGGCTTTACAAATAGGCGCACATGTGACTTTAGTCATTTTTGGAATATTTGAAACCATCATTGAAACTGTTAGATGTCAAGAGATTGCTTGCTCATACCAATCAACATTTTTTTTACAAAGACCATAAGTGTTTAGAAAAACATCTGGGGAGTTAAGTGGGGGGACAGAAAGCTTAATGACATGGAAAAAACGCTTGCATTTACAAAAATATTTGTACCCAATAGAGGTCCCATGTGTGTTAGTCCATCGAAGCTCTTCACATCTCCAGGGCATCATGTCTATGTGGTTGCATCGCAAACAAGGGATGGCCAAATCTCAGTAAACAGGCTTAAATTAAATACATTTGTAACTGTCTGTTGGGTTATAAGAGTAAAAATACTTACATTTCGTTAAAGGCTATTTTATTTTTGTTGATTGCTTACAGTAATACCACAGTAACCCCTTCTCCTAGGTTTTTTTTTTCTGGAAAAACAACATCTGCAGTTAACAGAGTTGTGCTTCCACCAACATCTGCGGTTAACAGAGTTGTGCTTCCACCTTTTTCACTGCATCCTGGGCATTTCCTCATGAGCAGCTGATGAAAGATGTCAGGCCATTAACAAAAGCGTGAACAGTGAAGAGGTTACACTCTTTGCAGTTCTAGCAGAATACTGCATATCTTATGGCATTTAGTCAGGATTTGAATATGTATAACCCCCATATCCTGCTTATGTAAAGCACCTTACTCACCATGCAAGGCATTACCATGCTATTTCTCTGCCATCGAAATGAAAGGCTTATTGAGAAAGAAGTGCTGATGTTTCCATTTCTAACATGCAGGCATTTACATTTTTTTTAACAGGCGTTTTTTATCCAGTGTGAAGTGGAGTGCAGGGAATGAACTGTATGTATTTTTAGCAGAGTATCATACACTTTCTCCTTGGAAAGCTCTTCCACAACATCAATGTTCTCAGAAGCGTGTGCTACCGGTTAAGACTCAAGGTCACAGGATATAGGCCTACATTAATAATCCTTGTCCTAATTTACAACATTAGTAAGGTAGTGTAGATACTGTGTGGTTGACCATATATCATGGCATGTGGCAGTATTTAAGGGGAAATCGCTTTAAAATGAAATGAGAGGTATCTCATATGTTGTTATGGATAAGTCATGATGTGGCAGAAACTACTTCAGTCTGATCTTAAGGAGGTTTTTACAAGGGAAAAGGTGCATTTTGTGTGTGTGCCTCTGTCAGTGTGTGTGTGTGTGTGTTTGTCCAAGGATTAGTCTGGAGGATGCAACGTGTGCATGTCTGTGTGACTTCCGATGCCTTGGAGGACTACTGGGGTTGGACACTCAGCACGGAGCCCAGCCAGGGCTGGAGTTGTGAGCTTTGGTACGTATTGAATATCTGCCAAGCATAGATATCTATAGTGCTGAAAACTGGCCATTTACCAATCACTTTCAAATCCTGCCAATGTTCCTAAATCACTGTAGGAGATAGAGAGAGAGGGGGGAAAGAGAGAGGGAGGGGTAGAGAGAGGGAGGGGTAGAGAGAGAGAGAGATGCGTGCTGGTGCAGCCGGGTTATTACCTTAGATGATGTGTTCTCTGTTGAAGGACGTCACCGGCACATGGCATGCAATGGTGTGTGTGTGTGTGTGTGTGTGTGTGTGTGTGTGTTTGTGTGTGTGTGTGTGTGTGTGTATGTGTGTGCACGTGTATGATGGTGCCGTGAAACAGACTGCACTCCAAATGGCTGATTAACAGCAAAGCACAGCTGACTGGCATGAAAACCTGTAATGAAGAAAAAGAGAGAAGGAGGGAAGGAGAGAAAGAGAGAGAGAGGGAGAAGGGGGCTGAGAGAGGTCAACTGAAATAAAAAAGAGAAAGGGAAGATCAAGAGAGAAAGAAGAAGGGGAGAGGGAAAGGAGAAATAAAAAGAGAGAAAGAGTATTGCTAGGGATGGAGAGATGGAGAGGTCACTAATGGATGTGAAATGCCCTGCAATTTATTCACCCTCTCTAGACTTCCATTTCTGCTCTGTAAGCTTCATGTCATCCTCTCGTCTTATCCTCTTTCATGGGGGAAATGTGTCCAAAGACTCTGAAGTTTTCGGAGATCTCCTGAGTCAGTTAGAATTGCAAAAGTTGAAAATCTAACATTGTAAACTTCGTCAGACATTCAAACACAATCTTTCCCATTACACCAAAGAACGGGCAAGGTCATTGATATCTCCAGGAGAAGCATGAATAGAGTGATGTAATCATCTGAGCACGCAGGTCATCTTGCTTCATGAGTCGAACCAATAAATCACCCTGGTACTCAAGGCAACAACAAATGTCACTGATGGTTTACGTAGTGCATTGAGAATGACTCTTTTAAGTAAACATTAACATGTATTATTTATGGTGCTTAGGACTTTCAGACCTATCCCTTAAGAATACAGGTAACAGATAGAGAAGGCATTTCATTTTGAGCATGTAATTAAAATGTTCTATGCTGACGTGAATTGTTCCCTCTGCCGTGTGCTAGCAAGTAGGCCTACAGTATGTAATCTTACAGAAATACCTGAGGATGGATAATAAATCCGCTTTGTCCTTATTACTTATTTTGTCCTTGTTCAGTCGTCTAGTGGCATGAGAAATGTGCCTTCATATTACATTTAGTACTGCTCCATTTTTTTCCTTTGTATTTAAGAAGATTATTGCAGTTCTTTAGCTTGATAGAATATCTGAATGAGAGTGAGAAGGTTTACAGTAAGACTAATCAAAAAGGAAAGCCCAGAAAAAAATGACTTAGTCTCTCATGAACCCATCCTCAGCCAAAGAGGTGTAGACTGACAGAGATGAGGTATTACACACAAGGCCATTCTTTGAAAAGTTGCTCCATCACGTGCCAGCCACCGGTGGACCAGGGTTCACCTTGGAGTCACCTTGAATGGCCATTAAACATGGCTGTTCTCTTAAACGCCCACACTGTCTTCTGTGACATCGACTCCTTGGATCAAATGCGCTCTGACAAGTCGCAGAGCGGAAGCCGCCCACTCGCACTGACCTCGTCTCCTCCGTCGCCCAGCTGTGTCAAAAAGGATTTGATTTGTCAAACAAAATGTCTCTTCGTTTCCCTCCTCCCTCTGACTGATGCCCTGTGTGTGATTCTTTCACTCTTACACATTTGAAAAGCATCGTCTTTTTCCTGTAAAGGTCAACTGGGTCTTGTGGAAGTTGTTGAAAATCTCATTTCAGTGTATTATCAAGATCATGAATGATACAGACTGTAAATGAGAATTGCAATGAGCTGATGATTTGCTTCTATTTGAGACTTTGATATGGATTGTGAGCATGACATTTCAACCAGAATGACTCCATGATTGATTGATCATTAATTGCTTATGATCAATAGCTATAACCACCACCACCACCTTCAGTAGACCCATCTGAAAAACATTATCAACACTTCAATCTACATCAAAATATGGTGACAGAATCCCTGCACTGATGTCTTTGAGGTAAGCTTTTCACCTCTGCTGTCTCCCTGGGAGATAATGACAGTGCTTGTGAACTAGACCTTCGCCAAAAGCCATATTATATTGTACTTACATATAGCAAAGGATAATAGGTGTTTGTTAATGCTCATGTGCTGGTTTGGTTCAATATTCAATGTCATTTTTGTCGCTCAGGGCATTGCTTGGGGTGGATTGCCAGGAAAGCTACACACCAGTAAGCTCCACAGCATGCGATCAGACCCTCTCTCTACAGTCTGGTTATCTGAGGAAAGCTACACCAGTCCTAGAGAACAGAGGCCCGACCTCAGTAATAGTGATGCAGTGATGTACTTTACGTTGATTCAGGAGCTCTGCAGAGCCCCCCCCCCCCTTTATCTGCTTACCACTGCAGTCTTCAGCTCCTCAACTCTCTGGCGTGGTGACGCAGTTCAACCGCCATGCACCGACCGTAAGGGTTAGGTTTAAAAACAGCAGAGCTAAGTCCACGCAGGTTATGATCCATGGCAGGCATCGATTCTGTGGAAGGATTCTGCGTTTGTCAGAGGCCCTACATTGATCATACTAGAGATGGAAGCCCTGGGCGACGTCGATATCGTGATCTATAGTTTGTAAATGTTTATGCTCTATACTGTCCTTCCACCAGATCTCAATTACAGCAAGGATGGCAGTGATGATCTTGCACCCAGACGCTGGCTTTCACCAATCAGAGCTTTTTTTGCAGGCAGCCAATGAATTATACACACACCCCTGCTTGCTAAATGTCATTCAAAGAAACATGCCTATCTAGCGGTCCATGCCGTCTTGATTCTCTCATCTCAGATGCTTTGTGTAATTCTACTGAAGAATGCACACACAGATGCACACTCTCTCTCTCTCTCCCTCCCTCCCTCCTTCCCTCTCTCTCTTAGTGCTTTGTTCCACGGTTTGATAAAGTATATTTGTTATCAGTATTTCCCAGTATTTCCCCCATCTGAGTTTATCCAAAGTCATTACCACAGCAAAGGATGGAGGAGATGATCTCCTTATTCTTCGGTCTTCTGTGGGCTTTCCTCATACAGCCACACAAATTCACACGCTCATGCACACACAAATACACACACACACACACACACACACACACACACACACACACACACACACAGGCACGCGTGCGCACACACACACACACACACACACTCACGCATACACACACACACACACACACACACACACACACACACTATCACACACACGCACATGCATGCATCCACCACATACACATACACACACACATACACACATGCACACACCAACAGAGACACACATGAAAGCCCTTCTCCGCATCTGTGCTCTGAAAGTAGGACGACCGAGGAGCTGCTTCATTGAGGTCCTTGTGTCAGTGTGTTCTTGTTCATTGGTTTAGCTTTTCAAATGTGGCATATGTCACACACACACACACACAGAGACACACACACACACACACACACACACACACACACACACACACACACACAAACACACACACACACAAACACACACAGACACACTTCACCAGACCCCTTTCTTGTCCTGTCCTGGGATGAACACAAGTAGTAAATAATGAATGTGTTGAGATTGACAGAATTTCATGCAACAAATTTAACCTCAGCCAAATGCCAAACATATCATTTTTATTACTTCAATAATTCATCATTGAAAAACTGTTGTGCTGGTGGTATATAAATGACAGTGAGGTCTGTGTGTGCATATGTGTGTGAGATAGAGAGAGAGAGAGAGTTTGTGTGTGCATCTGTGTAAGAGAGAAATCCTTGTCACTTCAAATTTCCAAGGAGCGTAACCAACAGTGAAATTAAACTATAACAATTTAACTCATGCCAAAACATTTTAGAAGTTTAGCAAACACATCTTTTTAAATGAATGTTTGAAATGTAGTTGGTGCTCAAATCGAAATAAAATACACATCCATATATGTTGGATAAGCGGTTATGATTGGTTCCTGGGTCTTTGGTGATTCAGGATATCGCCTTTAATTATAAGGTCTACAGACGGACCTGCAGAGTAAATTCAAATGTGTTCGTCTAGGTTCACCCAGGCTACTACCAGCAGACGGACAACCCTCACTGGTTCTGTACCATAGTTAGTATCATGCGTGAGCATCACTTGCCTTCAGGACAAGATTATAACAGCCCCTAAGGCCAATGTCAGTCAACAAAGATTTCATATTTGGTGTTTGCTTCGGTTTTGCTTTGCTTGTCCTGCTTCGACAGCACATGTACTAAAAAGGCTTCATATTTGCATGAGTCATATTGTGTAATACATGGTTTAATCTTAATTTTTAATGAGTCACTTTGAAGTTCACTCAGATGGATATTTGTACTTTTTACGCTGAATACATACATGTATTCTAGATGGATATTTTGTTCAAACTGTTTCAAATTGTAATTTCTTGCATGAGCGCTGATATCACCCACAAGCCCAAGCCTGCAGCAGTTGGCTGAGTGCACAATAGCCTACTTATATATCCCATTGTGTCTTGAATCTGGGTCTATTACAGACTAGTAGCCTACTCAGGAGGCCCACTGTTACAGGCACACTATAGCAGCATTCATAAGAAAGTCCACCACCACCTCTTTCTCACACTTTTTATCTGTGCATTTTAAGGTATATATTTTATCCACCAAGCAGTACTTTGAGGATGTTGCCTTATATTGGCTGGACAGTTGAGAGTGGCAGGAAGCAAATGGAAGAGGGAGATGGATGGGAACAGGAAATGACCACAGGTGGGAACTGAACTCTGGCACCGGTGGGAACTTGAGCACAAACGTGGTTCTGACTCTGACCCAGTACCAGTGCGGTTGGTCACGGATAAATCTCTACACTTTAATGGGAGATGATGTAAACTGCCTTTAGAGTGTGAAGGCTCCACTGTATGGCAGAAACTCAGTACTTATTGGTAAGCAGGAGTCTATTAATGGTGAGCTCAAAAGGGCACCTGAACTAGAGCTATGGATTAATCAAAGCTGACACACATTTGGTTAAGGTGACTTTGTGCTTGCTTGCTGCTTTTTGAGGCTATGTGTGTGTGTGTGTGTGTGTGTGCATGTGTGAGGGACAGAAAGAGAGAGAGAGAGAGAGGAGAGAGAGACATAGAGAGGGTGTGTGTGTGTGTGTATTATAACAGAAATATGGATTATTGTGCCAAACAAGGTCACTTTGTTGCCATGTCTCGTTATCAGTGGAAAGTCTTAAATTGAAATCTGGAAATATATTAGTTGGGGGACTATAAATTCCTTTGACTTTGACTCCAGTAATCTGCTGGGTATAGTTTGACATTGTGGAATTGACAGGTCAAGTTTTTTGTTTCAAACTGAATACCCATAATCCTCCAACTCCATTCGGTCACACAGACGGCACTGATTCCACAAAGTCCTACTTTTCATTTGAGTCTCATACCCTCTCCCAATGTCTCATAAATATTCCAGTGTCCATATCCCAGACTGGTTTAATTAATACGGAGGCAGCCCAGTTGAGGCGGTGCATGGAGGCTGGCGGAGAGTGACCTTAAAGTCTGGGCTGGTGTTGGTTGACGCTATAAAGACTGACCCATTTGTAGCCCGTGTGGCGGTTTGGAGGAACTTTCAATTGGGTCATCACCACCCCTGCTTGGCAAATTAGTTATATGTATGTGTGACGAGTGTATGTATGTTTGTGTGTGTCTGTGTGTGAATAAGTTTGTGCACATGTGTTTGTGTGTGAATCTGAGTGTTGTGCATAAATGTGTCTGCACATAAGTGTTTGTGTGTGTGTGTGTGTGTGTGTGTGTGTGTGTGTGTGTGTATGCATATTTCTCTGCATACATGTACGAAAAAATACAAGTCTGTGTGCATTGTAGGCAGAAAGAAAATGCCTGGCTGTGAAACAGCGAAAGCACAACTCTGCTTCTACTAAACAAGCTGAGCCGAGCTTGCGCCAGCTCCCAGGGGTTGTATGCAGGCGAGCAGAGTCTACCACTCAGCTATACATATGCATCGAGCTTAGCAAGGTATACATACAGGAAAGTGCTCCTTAGAACCCAGTTCTGCCAGGTTCTAAATGAGCTGACCAGAGCTCACAATAACTTTCTGGGGTCAACTGCAGATAAGTTGAAAGACTCCCGCTATGTGCATGTAGCATTTAACCCACTGGTTTAGCAAAATACTGTATGAGCTCACTATACATGCAAACTTACAGAAAACAGAAAGACCCAACCAAAAATCTAGACACCAGATGGCCATAGGTCTACATTACATACATTATATTCCATCATAAATGGCAAAAATATCAGGACTACACACAAAATCATTGCTGAATATGTCTAAATCACTGCACACATCCACAAAATACAAAGGCCAACCCATCACTCTGTTGCATACAACTTTTGATTCAGCACCACAGGGGATGGCACTACAGTAATGTAGGCTACAGAAGCTAAACATGCACAGCCATAAAAAAAAACATGAAAGCGAAAAGTTTAATAACTTGCATAGGCTCTCATATAATGGTGTCTGATAACCAGGAAGCAGCTTACTCATAAGGTTAGGCTAACTTACTGTACCACATGGAAGTCCGAGCACACTTCTAGATTGTTCAGATTGTATGAGTTAACCTCTTTTACACACACACACACACACACACATCTTTGGGCTTTATACATTAGACATGAGCACACATATAAAGTTGTTAATTTATTTATTCATTTTTGACATAGATATTATTGCTGCATTTCTGGAGCTTTTTTTTTCTCAGCAGGGGCTCCTCATTCCCTTAATCCGGGTGCTATGTTTCATCTTAACGCATGCTTCAGAAGGACACATCACAGTAGCGGGATGCAAAGAAAGAAAAGTTCTCGCTAGAGATCATGACACAATCTATCCATTCTAGCAAATTCTTCGGTAACATGCCATTTTGAAATCAGTAGAAAAACCTGTTTTGTTTCTTTTAAGATTATACATTTCCCCCCAGGAGAGAAAAAAAAACAAGCTTAAACAAAACCATTATTTTCATGGTTAATAACTGTGTTATTATAATTTTCTTAATAGTATAATTCATTTTTTCCATCATTATAATAATATAATAATGATAATAATAATATCAATATGCATTGACATTGTCAGTAGATCATCCACAAGCCCACCCCATTTAATTGAAAAGCTGTCATTATCTATTATCCCGTCATTAATGCTAAATTATATACATATTTCTTTTTATATTTAACTATGGCACTGGAATCAAGTAACAATAATAGCATTAGATAAAGGAACCCTCTTAACACATACAGATAGTGGCAGCCACGCTCCTCTTGCCGCAGTGAAAAAGAGGCATGTCAGAGAGCTTAATTAATTCCACTTTTAATCAATTCTTCTTTACTTCTATTAAAATATGCATAATGCAGTGCAAAGGAGCCGCTGAGCTTGAGAGACAGAGTTAGAGAGAGAGAGAGAGAGAGAGAGAGAGAGAGAGAGAGAGAGAGAGAGTTAGAGCGTTAAAGAGAGAGAGAGTTAGAGAGCTAAAGAGAGAGAGACTCTTGATAGTTTGTTGAAGAGAGAGAGAGTGAGCGATAGGCTGTGTTTGCTAGAGAGAGGGAGAGAGGGATGAAGGGGGAGGGAGGATTAGGCATTGCAGGGGAAGGGATGTGAAGGTTTGTGCTGAGGTATAGTTTTCAGAGGAAAAGCGCTCATCGCTCTGTCATGAGAGGAGAGAAAGGGCAGACGGACCTGACATCCTCCCTGACCTCTCTCTCTTTCTCTCTCTCTCACTTTCTCTCTCTCCATCTCTCCAGTTCTATCTCTCTCTCTGTCTGTCTCTTTCTCACCATCTTTTCCAGTAATCTTGCCTCTATCCCTTCCTGTTTTGATTTCTTTCCATCTGTCTATCTCTCTCTCTCATTCCCCCTCTCTTTTCCTGTCTCTACACCCCCCCCCGCCCGTCCTCCATCATAATTCATCTCTATACGCACGGTACACACATAAGTGCATGCACAGATCTCTTTACCGTCACCCACTCCCCACCCCCTCCCCACCCCACCCCCCCCCTCAGTCCCTCATCATGCAGGGTAGGCTCTTATAAGGAGTTCCATCCAGTCAATGGCCAATCCACTATCAAAGTCTCTCTCTCGCTCTCTCTCTCTTGCTCCTTCTGACGCACTCTGCTGGAAGACGCCCACAGTCCCATGGGGCTCAGTGAGGTGTGAGTCTGCGTGGGAGGCCATGAGGTGGCTTCAGCGTCTCTCCTCCTTCTCCTCCTCCTCCGCAGTCTCTGAAGGAGCCTGGGAGCCCTTTTCTCCTCTCTGTCTCCAGAGAGGGGAAATGGCTTCTCCTTTCTCCTGTCCCCGCTCCTCTGGAGGCTGTACTGATGGGAGTCAGTCAGAGTGCCCATACTGATTAAGATCAAGTGGAGGAGGCCCACCCACCCACAGTTCAGCAGCAACAGCAGTGTGCCTGAGACATCTCTCCACCTTTGCAATGGAGCCTGCAGTTCTCAGGCGCAGTGTGTGTAAGCAGTTCTCAGGGGCACTGTGTGTCTGTCTTTCTGTATGTGTGTGTCTGTGTGTGTGTGTGTGTGTGTGTGTGTGTGTGTGTGTGTGTGTGTGTGTGTGTCAGTGTATTTTTGACTGTCCAGAAAAGTTTTTCCTACCTGCCTCCCACTCAAAAAAAATTCTTGAGGTGGTTTGGTGAAGGGATTGGGAGACCATTGAGAGGTGCGGATATGCTACCCTGCACCTGCTGTCCCTCTGAATAAAGTATGAAAACGGAATAAATTCTAGTATTTTTGTCACTTCATAACGAGTCCTATCCTCGTGGTATCAAATGATTCGGCTATGCTACTACTCATGGGTCAGAGACTAATCTTGACCTCTGACCTTTAACCCCTGGGGGTCAGACGTAGGCAGACTCGCTGGACTGCGTTCGGCCCAGGTTGGGCACCTGCGACATGTGCGACATATCCTTCTTGCGTATCTCGCAGATGGACTTGCGTCGGGCTTGCGCTCCCCTAATCGCCGTCTTGACCTTGCGCCAGCCCAGGTGATTGAGCTCGGCCAGGTTGAGTACCACACAGATGCCGCTTACGGCGAACATGAACACCAGGAAGACCGTCTTCTCCGTCGGACGTGACACGTAGCACTCTACCTCCTTCACGCACGGATAGCGGTCACACTCAAACATGGCTGGCACGTTGAAGCCGTACAGGAAGTACTGACCCGCCAGGAAGCCGATCTCTAGAACGTTCCGGAACACCACCTGGATGACGTAGAAGCGCGACACGCCCTCCAGCCGCCGCACCTTAATGCCGCCCTTGCCGGTGCCCCCCATGCCGCGTGGCGCATTGGGCAGGTCCTTGCCCTCCTCGTGGTCATCCTTCTCCCCCGAGTGCACCAGAATGCCGTTGATGCGCTGCAGCTTGCTGCGGCCTGGCGCGTGCCCGTGGTCGATGTACGGCCCATGGAGGTGGGTGTAGGCGCGGTCGCGCTGCTTTGCCGCCTGGTGCACGGAGTAGGTGATGAAGCACAGGCTGGGCGTGCACACCAGAATGATCTGGAAGACCCAGTAGCGGATGTGCGAGATGGGGAAGGCCTTGTCGTAGCAGGCCTGGTTGCAGCCGGGCTGCAGTGTGTTACATATGAACATCATCTGCTCGTCCTCATACACCTTCTCCCCCACTATGCCTACGATCAGGATACGGAAGATGACCACCACTGTCAGCAGGATTCTGAAGAGAAAGAGAGAGACAGACAGAGAGGGAGAGAGAGAGGGGGAGAGAGAGAGGAGGAGAGGACAGGAGTGAGAAGAAAGAGGGAAGAAAAGCAAAGGAAAGTGAGA
>NC_063199.1:16880513-16883013 GCF_017589495.1 Alosa alosa
CACCACAACATTGTATATAATATATAGTCAATTTAAGTAAAGGAATCTTGCAGAACCTAAAGCTATAATTATATCTGCCAAGGATGATGTGTTTTTAGTGCTGATTTTCTGTCTTTCACAAAAACGACCAGCCCAATCATCATAAAACTTGGTGGAAAGGCCTTGCGTGGAGCAAGGACAGACCCATTAAGCCCACGACAGCTCCATGAATTTAGTTTCACTTTCGCTAACGTAGCATGATACGCTACACAGGGTTTGGCCTTGGCAGGGGTCTGCACTATACAAGTGCTCTTGTAGTTAACACAAGTTTGACTCTCCATGACAAAACCAGTCACTTGGGTCCATTTTTCAAAATTGAGTTATTGTGTTTTAATAAAAGACCATCATACTGACGTCGCCTTGGGCTCTGAGCATGCGCCAACCCCACCACCATCTTGAATTGGGGATCTGAAGCTCTAAACTACTCCTCCCATGTTCTCAGTGTTACCAATTAACGACCTTTGGCCATCCCCAGCGACAGAAAATCTTATCTAGTGACTAGCGTTAAATTTGGCGACTCCTTGCATGATGGCAAATTTGGTTTTGTTGTTGAAATGTCAGAAAATCACCCTTCTCTTGACTTTTTCATTTGTTTGTGAACATACAGTATGTGTCTTATCAAATTGTTTTACTTTAATCCAGTGGTCCCCAAACTTTTTCTTCCAAGGGCCAGATTACTATGCCTGGCTCTAAGAGAGGGCCAGAGACTCGGAGTATATCAGTAACCATAAATAGCTTAGTGCTGTGAACAACAGCAGTCTACCTTAGTTGAATATTCCATTACATTTAATCTATAGGCTATTGCAATTTAATACCATTGTTAGCTGTGTTTATATTGCCATCATGCCATATCAGTGTAAAACGTAACTCAAATTAAATAATACTAATAAAAAAGACTTTTGCATTCCCAAAAGTCTGAACTCTGAAATCTGAAAATGTTAAGTTCTCAAACTATGAGAATTTTATGAAGCGCTTAAGTGGTCTGAAATGACCACCATTCTAACTTTCACTCACCATGTGTACCTATGTTTGAAGACTGAATACAAAATAGAAATAATTAGAATGAATAGGGTTAGAAACAATTAATTGATAAACTTTACAATACTTTGAGCATTGATGCAGTCAGATGGCCTCTTTACATTGTTTGCAGGTAGGCCTACATTTCATTCCGCTTTTGATGGCAAACGCGAAACAGCCAAAAATAACCAACCATTGGACAAAAAAAGAGTATTACATGTGTACCTAAGTTAAGACTCGCCATAGAGAATGAATGGGAAATTGCGGAGGTTATAGTTTGACGATGTCGTAAAATTTTTTTTGGGGGCCACCCAAAATGAGGTGGCGGGCCGTAGTTTTGGGGACCACTGCTTTAATCTATTTTGTGGTTATGATAGTACATTTTAAGTGGTATTTCCCCCTTTTGTGTGTGTGTGTAATAATCACAATCAGTGCTGCAGAGATGCTTCATTGGCCAGATCAGGTGCACTGGGTAACACAGGCATTCAGGGATTGGCTGATTTTCCCCTCTCCTTCATTCAGTCCACAATGCTAACTTCTGAAGTCTACTAAAGAGGCCGATTCACATTTCAAAGGAAAGCCAATCCTAAAAAACACAAATCTATATTATCAGACGAGGTGTGGCCCTCTCTGTCTTTAAGAGACTCTAGAAGATTTGTCTATCCCAAGAACACCACCTCTCCTAACACCTCTAAGACCGGGCACACAGTTGAAGCATTCCAGTCATGGGAGTGTATGCTTTGACAATTCCACTATAATCATAGAACTGGCTACACATGAAAGTGCTGCACACATTCAACATAAATTAGACCAGTCTCCTAAAACTGTCTTCATGTTCCGCGAACACAGCGCTTCAGTTGCGTGCCTGAGGTAGCCCTAGCGTAACATGCCTAACTCACAAACTGGACATGCCTAACTCACATACTGGACATGCCTAACTCACATACTGGACATTTCTTCACCTGTCCTCCATGCACGATGCCCTATTGATTATACTTAGCACTTACACCAAGGTCTCCTACTGTACTGGTGTGTTTGTGTGCCTCAGTCCCTGTAGATAAAAAGGCCAATGCCAAATGAATACATGTCACAGGTGAGTGAGGACACATGCATCCATGAGCCTGAAGGCTCTGGTATGGTCGTGCGTCACATTTGCGCGTGTCCAAGACGTGCATTATTTTTGCCGTGGACGTGAAGCATACCCCAACTTATGCTGTCCTGAATGCACGTTAAATCGTTAAGGTTAGCGCCTGCGCACTACGGATTAACTGTGAGACTCTGCCCCGCCAACTGTGGTACGTCGAGCCTGAAAGTAGGACACAACCACCAAAAGTTTTGAAGTAACTATTTGTGTTCATAATGTATAATGTCTCACTGTGATAATGGGTGTATTTAGAGCGAGAGGTAGCCGGTTATTCCTTCAATTATTATTATGATAATGCAT
>NC_063199.1:16885513-16890513 GCF_017589495.1 Alosa alosa
GTGTTAATGCATTGGTTTAAGCTGCACAACATCACACTGTTTTTTTTTTTTTTTTTGCTACCTCAAGACATTTTCCTCTTCAGTGAATACACATTGAAAAATCACCCTGGTGCAATTTGTAATGTCTATAATACTTAACAGTGATAAATTATAGCTGCTCTTATAATGGACATTTTGAGAAACACATGATGGAATGTCCTCTCATGCCCGTTATGCCCTCTCAACAGACACAGTCAGAACACTCCAAAGCAATTTGAGGAATACACACACTTACAAATAAACACTCATCCACAATACACACATAGAGTGAGAGAGAGAGAGAGAGAGAGATGCTGGGGGTTAAATATGAATTCTCATACTCGGTATTACTAGACTAACAGGGAAGCTACACAAGATGCGCAACTGAAGCGCTCAGTTCGTGTATAGCGTAAAAATAATAGTAAAAATAGCATCAAAATAGCATAAAAATAGTATAAAAATAGAGTAAAAATATTTTTTAGAAGAAAAATGCCACGCGAATGGAACACTTCAGTTATGGCCCCGGTGTAGCCTCCCTGTAAGGTTGAAATGTGTTTATTCAAATCATATTTGTTGAAATTTTATTACATATTTCCATTTCAGTTACCATGACAGCCTCAAGTTCTGAACACACGGCTGTTCGCCACTCCTCCCTTGATTAGGGTAATGTCAATGTCAGCTGTGGATAAAAAGACATTAAGGGCTATATTTTAACGGTCTGAAACGGAAGTGTCTTTGCGCAAAACGCAAGTCACTTTGTGGGCGGATCTTGGGCGCTGATGCTATTTTACCGGCGGGATATTTGACTGTTGAGCCAGGCGCAAATCTAAAATGGGGTGGTCTGAAGTAGCTACATTAATCATGGGTGTGGTTTGGGCGTAACGTGCAATAAACCAATCAGGCGTCATCTCACATTCCCTTTAACAACAGGCACGCTTGTTCCATAGCTGATTGCTATTATGGTGGCGTATTTGCCAGGCGCAGCCAGGAGCGTTCACAGCGCTATAATTTTACTGTTCAGTTAGGAACTGTCAGCTATTGATTTTTCCTCTTGACAAAATGTAATACAGAATTGTCACAAAGACATACTTTCCGATGTTTTGGGATCACTCTCACTGAATCACGAGATTATGAATGCATGGTGATATTTTTGCTATGTACAATGTAATCTAACATTACCTCTCTATAGACAATGCATATCTTCTGTCAGTTAATCTCTTCTCTCCGTGCTGCAGCTGGGGCATTTGGGTTAAATGGCATCGGCATGCAATTCAACATCACGCCTCCTTAAGTCATCTAATATTTCCTAATTTATGTCATCAACACATCCGTGATTCGTGAAAATGTGTGCGCTAGATTTCACATCTTAATGGACACCACACTGATTTCCCTCGAAAGGGTAATATTTTCTTTGAAATTATGAATGGTTTACCGAAATGGGAACTATGTTGTATAGATGAGTGGAGCAAAGTGTGCGTTATACAGCACAGGGCGGCCTGTGAGAAACAGTTTCCAAGTTGACCTAACTTTCAACTCTGCACAGTATATCCCATTAACTGCATGACAGTAGGCTATTTATAATATTTTCTGTTAAGTAGAGTTTGTAAACACTTTATCATCAACTTAATGCACGCACAACATTCGTTTGAGCAGGAGAGAGAATGAATGGGTGCAGCAACTACAGAAATTGTAGCCATACTTGCTGCTTTCTTGTACTATTTGCTGGTTAACAGCTCATAAAAGCTGATTTAAGTTAATTCACTAACTCAAGACTTTAAGGCCATCATGGATATAAAACGTTTTTTGAAAATAACGAAAGGATGGAGGGAACATAAAGCTTGGAGTTATTTCAGATGGGCTACAACAAGGTAGGCAAAATTCTGGTGCTTAAAACCTTAGCGCAGCTGGAATAATGCTTAGGCTGATGTTAAAGCATATGGATGTTTAAAAGCCATACATAACGGTAAATTGGAACAAAACTAAAGGTAACTTTGGCCTTTATAGGGCTGTATAAAGTTGTCCAAATTAATAGGTCATAATTAGGCGTTGTTGTTGTAAATATATTGCATGTAGATGTTGTAGGCTACTAATTTTTTAGGTCACCAATGCACGAACAAAACCGGGAAATGGACAAATATTATCACGGGGGTGTCTGTAGATTGGTGTGCAACACATTCATTCACGCAGGCCCTCAAAATAGCATCTGCATTTGCGCCACAGACTTTAGACCAGGGAGTTCCTGGTCTGTGGCGGAATTGTTTTCTGAAACTGCAAAATATCAACAGTGAACATTTGCGCCGAACACGCCCCGCCTTTTCGCTGAACCGCCCGGTGGGCTTAATCAATTCCCTAATTTACAGGCACGTACCTGTGGAGGGAAAATTCCAATATGCGCTGACTGCAAAATAGGAAAGACAAAAGCGCGAGTATACAAAGTCAATTGCGCTGGGACGCACGATAGAGCCCTAAGAGTTGCAGAGGTTTAAGTCAATTTTCCGAAATGCTTTTAAAATATAAATACAGCTCTGGAAAAAATTAAGAGACCACTGCACATTTTTCTGATATCATCCTACGGTTGCTGAGTGACATTGAAATGAGTCGGTCATATTCAAATGTGCAGTGGTCTCCTCATTTTTTCCAGAGCTGTATGTACTGGATGGAAACCTAGCTAGCGAAGAAGTGAGAGGAATTTACATAAACACACACACACACACAAATTCTGGGCACAATCCCAAGCCAACACATATACATTACACAAGTTGTGACTGTGGAGGGAAACAGACAGGTATCAGTTTCACTGCAGCCCAAACACACAGCCGCTTGTACACCAAACTGATAATGATCCACTCTACGCTGCAGGTTACACAGACACACAGAAACACAGAAGCACACACACACACACACACACAAACACATATACACACATGCAGACCAAACTGATAACAACCCCTCTCCGCTTCACAGCGCACACACACACACACACACACACACACACACACACACACACAAATGTGCGCACAGGCCAAACTGATAGTGACCCCTCTTTGCTACACGGCTCTGACTCGGGGCCACTCCAGGACAGAGGCAGGTGTCAACTCTCATTCACCGATTACTGCACCAGCCACAGCGACCACTGCCACTGAGACCACTGCCACTGAGACCACTGCCGCAGGCCTGCTCACACTGACAAACACGCCGGAACACACACACACACACAAACACACAAACAGGCATACTCATGCACACACAGAGACACATGCACACACACACACACACACACACACACACAGCAAACACACACACACACACACACACACACACACACACACACACAGTACGCGTGCAAAAACACACACACACACACTGAGCTGTTTTTGTGCAGAGATCTTCTGCTAGTCACTGAATATCATGCAGGTATCAGCACGTAACAGGTCAACCATTCATTCTTAATCAATTCAGTCTCAATCAATTGATCCTAACCTTAACAAAGAGATAGCAATACAACATGTCACAAGCCAGACAAAGGCTCAGACACAGACACTCCCAGGTGAAGGTGATCTAACCGTTAAGGAGCATCCTTTTGTATTAGAAGACACAGGTTGAATGTGTAAATAAAAGAGAATACACTTACACCCACGGATCGCTAAAGGTGATCTGACTGTAACGAATAGCTTCTTTGTGCTTTAAGATTTAATACCGCATCAGTCCCTCAAAGACTTTGACACACACAAATCAATTCAAGTAATTCAACGCTAAAGAAAAGCCCCTTATTTCTTTTGTGCTTAGACACAGAAAATGGATGCTGAAACAAAACATCACACACACACACACACACACACACACACACACACACACACACACACACACACACACACACACACACACACACACACACACACACACCTACACAGTACACACACACACACACACACACACACAAACACAAATGACCATACACACACAAGCACCTATACACACACACACACACCAATCTGAGCCAGTGCTGGTGTGCTAATGACAGGCCCTGGCAGGTTTGGAGAGGTGTAGCAGCAGATGACTGAATAGACATCCATCCTCTCATATCCACCCCCCCATCCCATCCCTATGCCGCACGCAAGCTCAGCTCCACACATTCATCTGGATGTAACCAGCTGAATAATAATGACTGGGTGAAAAAGTCTGGGGTACCGCAGACTCCTCATCTCATCTCAGTCTCTTCGTCCTTGCCATCACTAACACGGGAAGACTGCCAATCAGACCAGTACGATGTGGAGTGGGAAAGCTATACCAGAAGGTGAGCCATGATTAAGATCCTTTTTGTTCTATGAAGGACACATAAAAGGTTTTAAAGGTCTTCTCTTCTTCCCATCATGCTCTTTGATGCTCCTCAGTGCTCATGCAGCACGGGCCCGTGATTTGCTTGGTCGAGTACGTTGGCTGCCTGTTTCCATTTAGCTTCCTCTTCAGATAGTGCTTAGTGTGTAATTAATTTAATGCCTATCTGCGCTATTTATTTGTGGTGACTGGAGCCGGGTCTATTTTAGTCTGGACCGCTGCCTCTGACTCTGCCACTGCATTGTCTTAATCTCATCCCCCTGCCGACATGCATTGTGCCCCCACGTTGGCCATTGGTTAAGTGCTTCAGTGCTTTATGTGGCTCTCCTTCATGGGTGGTTCATGGACAGATGCATGTGTGTGTTGTGTGTTTGTGTCTGTGTGTGTGTGTGTGTGTGTGTGTGTGTGTGTGTGTGTGTGTGTGTGTGTGTGTATGTGTGTGTGTGTGTGTCTGTCTGTGTGTGTGTGTGTGTGTGGGTATGTGTGTGTGTGTGTGTTCTGTTACGTCAATTGATTTGGGCTGGGTCTTTGTGTGAACTGGTTGGTGGATTATCCTGATGCTGCATTTCCTTCCACGCACGCACGCACGCACGCACGCACGCACGCACGCACGCACGCACGCACGCACGCACGCACGCACGCACGCA
>NC_063199.1:16898013-16972878 GCF_017589495.1 Alosa alosa
TGAGTGTGCATGCGTGTGTGCGCGTGCGTGCGTACGTGCATGTGTGTGCGCGTGTGTGCGTGTGTGCGTGCGCGTGTGTGGCACAATCAATACTCTGACATCATGCAGCTGGCCGCTGAGCCAACCAAGCTGTGGTTATTTGGTGTTGTGCTGTTCCTCCAGCACCACTGACTACTCTCTCCCTGATCATTCACCGGAGCTCAGAACAATGTGATTGATGTCCCTCTGCCCTCCCCCTCACGGCTTTAGATGTCATGGTAACAGGGCATGCGGAGTAATTGCATCACTCTCTATGAAGTCATGGGGCGAGGGACGGTCCCACCACACTCACACAGGCACAGCCACACACACACACAGGCACAGCCACACACACACACACACACAGGCACACACACACACACACACACACACACACACATGTGCACAGCTCCACAGAAACACTTACAAAGTAGCAAAAACACATATTTCCTCATTCTCCCCTCATTCCACCCTCATTCTCTCACTCTCTCCTCTCATTTCCCTCTCTCTTTCTCTCTGCCCCACTCTTACTCCTTTCTCTTTATCTGTTTTCTCTCCCTTTTGCCCTTGCTTGCTCTCCCCCCTCACACCTCCTCTCTCTCTCTTTCTCTCTCTCCCTCTCTCTCTCTCTCTCATTAGAGAGGGCGGTAGGGAGGAAGAGCTCATGGGAGGCTTGTGGCCATGGAGACTGATGTGTGACTGGTAAACATGGAGACAGGGACCTGAGCTGTGGCACACCAGGGGGCTGAGATGAGGTGACCAGGAGCTGTAGGAAGGATGCGGAGAGGAGAGAAGAAGAGAAGAGAGGAGAGGGGAGAAGAAGAGAGGATAGGAGAGAAGAAAAGAGGAGAGGAAAGGAAAGGGAAGAGAGAGGAGAGGAGAGAGGAAAGGAGAGGAGTGAGAGGAGAGGAAAGTAAGTAAGTAAGTATAATACTCTTTTGATCCCGTGAGGGAAATTTGGTCTCTGCATTTATCCCAATCCGTGAATTAGTGAAACACACTCAGCACACAGTGAGGTGAAGCACACACTAATCCTGGGCGCAGTGAGCTGCCTGCAACAACAAGCTCGGGGAGCAGTGAGGGGTTAGGTGCCTTGCTCAAGGGCACTTCAGCCGCTTTCTACTGGTCGGGGTTCGAACCGGCAACCCTCCGGTTACAAGTCTGAAGCGCTAACCAGTGGGCCACGGCTGCCCCAAAAGAAGAGGAGAGAAGAGAAGAGAGGAGAAAGGGAAATGCAGGAGAACACTGAGGAGGTGGACAGGAGGGGCATGTGAAGAAAAGGAAGAAAAGACTGATAAGGAAAGAGGAGGTGAAGAGAGTGAAGGAGGAGAGGGAAAGAGGAGGTGAAGAGAGTGAAGGAGGAGAGGGGAAAGATGAGGATTAAGGAGTGCAGCGAGGGGTAAGAAGGGCAGAGAAGAGAGAGGGGAAAAATGACAGAGAAAGTGCGAGTGAGTACTGTGTCTTACTGCAGAAGAATAACATGTAAACAGTAATGTGACTTTGCCTTCTTAAATCTCTAATGAGGAGTCATTGTGTCAGACACCCGACACCTGCAGTCTCATTTTGTGGAGCCATACTGTAGCTCAAAGGTCCTTGAGGCGGTGTACTGATACTGACTGCAGTAAAAGAGCATCAGTGAATTTAAAGGTTGATCTTATAATGCAGGAGAGATAGTGGCTAGCGGAGAGAATGATGGGTGATAGCGGTAAGATAGCTCATCACTGGATTTATAAACTGACTCACGGTGGAAGGAGACGCAGGTGTGTCTCCACTGACCCAGAAGAGCCATATTACACAGCTCTGTGACACACATACACACACACACACACTTGAACTTACAACTGTGTATTTTAATTGTATATAATTCAACACTGAGAAAGAGAGGGAAAAGTCCGCAACACCAGTATATGCTCCCAATAGTTATGATTTTATTACCGTGACGTTTCGGGGCAGCTCAAGCCCTTCATCAGACGAAACGTCACAGTAATAAAATCATAACTATTGGGAGCATATACTGGTGGTGCCACCACATAGGCTATTACATTTCTATTTTGTCGCTATTTCACGTAGGTATGGTCTTCTTTACTTACATGCAGCGACAGAAAACTCACATAACCTCTCCTTGTCCCGCTCTCACTCTCACACACACAAACACAACGGAGACTCCCCAGCCTAGGCTAGAATCAGAATACAAGATTGTTGCAGCACAGAATGAGCTCGGCGTTCACTAAAGGTTAGCATTATCAACACCACAGCGCAAATTAAGTTCAATAGGCTACTCATGCATGCAAATTAATTCGTTTGTTCTTATCACAACAGGGTCTACTCGCAGACACTACTGGTGATTGCAGTTAACATAGCTATCAAATCATCAACTCTGACATGCCCCCAATAAAAAAAAAATTGTGCCTTGGAAATTGCAAATGCCCCTTGTCACTGTACTTTTACATTTATAGACCCTTTAGGTCCACTGCTGTACAGCATCACATGACTGCAAAGCCAACGAGTAGTCATACCTCCATCATCAAGTTTTAGATGACACCCGATGATCTTGGGCCTGATTAGTAACAACAATGAACAGTTCTACTTGGATCAGGTTGATGAGGGTGGCACAGTGGTGTCAATCTAACAGCTTGACACTGAATATCAATAAAACCAAAGGAAATGGTAAGTGGATTACAGAAGGCAGCAGCAGAACTACAGTTACACCCCCACTAATGATCAGCCGGGCAACCTGTAGAGAGAGTCACAAGTTTAAATACCTTGGTGTCCACATTACTGAAGACTTAACATGGACTGTTAACACTCAATATGTTCTGAAGAAGTCCAGACAATCGACTCTACTTCCTTAATCAGCTAAAAGGGAAATTCAAAGTTTCTACATCCATCATGAAGGCCTTCTACACTTCAGCGGTTGAGAGTGTGTTCTAACTGGTAGCATCATCACCTGGTATGGGAACTCCACAGTTAGAGATTGTAGTACTCTGCAGAGAGTAGTCTCAGCTGAGCGTGCTATAAAACTCAACTCCCTGCTCTACAAGATATCTATTCAGAAGAGTACTCCTAAGAGCCCAAAAGATTCTGAAGGACTCTTCTCATCCTAACAATGGATTATTCCTACGCTGAAATCAAGAAGGCGCCTGTGTAGTCACAAAGCCAGAACTGAGAGACTCAGGAGAAGTTTTTATCCCAGGCCATCCAACTCTGAACTCACACTATACTGACTTTGCACACATTCACTCCTCAGCACTCTCAAACATTTCCCAACTCTGAACTCACACTATACTGACTTTGCACTCATTCACTCCTCAGCACTCATGACCCCCCCCACATACACACACACACACACACCCACACACACCTACAAGACTTTTAGCACTTTTACATCCCTCTCCTATGCTGGGACCTTTTATTTATTTTCTTATTTCATCACATGCACAAACACACACACACACACACACACACACACACACACACACACATATCTGACTTTCTCCAACTTTTGCACACTTTTTTATTTATTATTTTTGATTTCTCCTCCATCTACCCATGTCCTTGATTGCCCTAGCCTTTCTGCCCCCCCACCCCCACCCCACCCCATCCCCAACACACACACTTACATCATCACTGTCATCACTTCACATACATACAGCACTCCTCCTCTACATACTTGCTGCACACTGCCCCACATACACAGCACATTGTCTTCAGGATCTTCTCCAACACACATCCTCTACATACTTACAGCACACTGCCCCCCACCTACCCACACACACACACACACACACACACACACACAGTCACTGCTCCACTCCTCCCAGCCCACACACATCTTCACTGTCATCACTCCACATACATTACATACAGTACTCTGCTTGCAATAGTAAGTCCCTGACCCCCAACACACACACACTTACATCATCACTGTCATCACTTCACATACATACAGCACTGCTTGCTACAGTAAGCCTCCTCTACATACTTGCTGCACACTGCCCCCCCACATACACAGCACATTGTCTTCTGGATCTTCTCCAACACACATCCTCTACATGCTTACAGCACACTGCCCCCACCTACCCACCTACACACACTACACACACACACACACACACAGTCACTGCTCCACTCCCTCCCACACACACATCTTCACTGTCATCACTCACATACATTACATACAGTACTCTGCTTGCAATGGTGGGTCCCTGCCCCCTACATACACAGCACATTATTCATCAGGGAAGCTTCTCAACATATCCCAACATACTTAGCAGCACACACTGCCCCCCCCAATACAGCACATTGTCTCATGAGGAAGCTTCTCCAACACACATATTGCACACTGCCCTCTCCCACATACACAGCACACTATCCCATCTCCCCTGTCATCCCCAACACACACACCATCACCCACATACATACAGCACTTGGGTTACATACTGAGGCTGCACACTGCCCCCCCCCCACATCCTTGTCTTCTTGTTTTTCCCAACACACATCCTCTACATACTTACAGCACACTGTTGTGCCCCCCACACACACACTACACACACACACCCCACACAGTTACCTGCAGCCCTTTGCCACTTAATCTACTAAACTGTCCACTACATTACATACAGTACTCTTGCTTGCAATAGTTAAGTCCCTGACACACAACACACACACTTACATCATCACTGTCATCACTTCACATACATACAGCACACTGTTTAAGCAGCACATACTCCTTGCTGCACTGCCCCCCACATACACAGCACATTGTCTCTTTGTGGATCTCCTCCAACACACATCCCTCTACATACTTACAGCACACTGCCCCCACCTACCCACCTACACACTACACACACACACACACACAGTCACTGCTCCACTCCCCTCCACACACACACACACATTCACTGTCATCACTACACATACATTTGGCATACAGTACTCTGCTTGCAATAGTAAGTCCCTGCCCCCATACACACACATTATTTCATCAGGAAGTTACTTACAGCACACACTGCCCCCAATACACAGCACATTGTCTCATGAGGGGAAGCCAACACACATATTGCACACTGCCCCTCTCCCCACATACACAGCACACTATCCCATCTCCCCCTGTCATCCCCCAACAACACACACACCAAGACCCCTGGTAGTTAGGTTAGCCCCTTGAGTCAGTGGATCTGCCCAAGGTTTCTTCCTTGGTAAGGGAGTTTTTCCTTGCCCCTGTTGCTCTTGGTGCTCCCTTGTTGGTGCCCCCCACCCAATCCCAATCCCTCCCCCACCTTTTTTATGCAGCCCTTTGCCACTTAATCTACTAAACCCTCTTCTACTGCACTTTTTTACCCCCATTAATGCACAAAAATAGGCTGGACACCAGACATAATTTCACTGCATTTCTTACTTCCAGTAACTATATGCATGTGACAATAAACTTCCTTGTATCCTTGTATCCTTGTATCCTTTCAAGAGAGTTCCATTATCAGCATCATAGTTGGCCCCACAAGACTTCCGTTTTAACATTCCATATGTTATCTTAATGCAGAGGAAGTAGATTGGGGCGCAAATAGAACGTTCAAGCATTGTTTTTGTTTTTATTGTTGAAAGGGCCCATACTACCTTCTACTGAGCATAGTAGGATGGGAAAGAAGAGGAAAAGAGTGATGAAGAAATGAAAAGACAAAATTAGCCCAGGTAGCCTACTGTTGCTGTGTTAAGCTCTGTAGTAAGAGCTTAACACAGCAACAGTAAGATCTGTATTCCCTAACACACATTGTTCTGTGTTTTATTATTCATAAGCAGCACACTCTTATTTCTGGTATTTTGATTTGCTCATGTGAACTTCCCTTAAGATTTATTCCTGAAATAGTAGGCCTATGTGAATAAAAAACACTAGGCTCTATGATTGATAGTACAGAGACCTAAATAAATGTTAGTTTAAAATGATAACCAAATTATATCTGACAGGTATCAATCCAACTTGTAAGCTAGAGTATCCCTATAGATTTTACCTCTCCAAACAACCCTGATAAACTTCTGTATCTTCCACTTTTCATTATTTATATACTCTAATGACATATGTAACATTAAGACTAGGGATGTAATACAAAGAAAAAAACTGATGAAGTGTTCTCAACTTCATGTTTAAATATAGAAGATGCTTTTCTCTCCACTAACAATAACAAGACACTCCTCTCTCTTATCAGAGATACCACTCAAGGTTGCTCTGAAATGCACATGAATATGTTACCATTGAATGTTACCATTCATGAATATGTTACCATTCATTTCATGGTGTCTCTAAGTAGGCCAGGTGGAAGCACAAAAGCATTCTATAGTACTCATAAACATGTAATAAATACTTTATTAATACCCAGATTTAGGCACAGAAAATTTGCCTCAGGAACTGCAGACAAAAAACAAAGATTTTAGCCCTGTAAATAACAATAAAGATAAGTGATCTTACATTATCGACCAGTGAGTTATTCTCATTAATTGGGCAGCTTGCACATCCACGTGCTCCGGGACTGATAATATGCACTCATTCCAGTAATTGTGAATGAGCAGTGTGGGACAACAGGAGTATAAATTGGAGCCTTGTCCTGGTATGTTATAGCACACCCTCCCTCCTCTGCTCCACAATGAACCTGGCCTGAGATCTCACAGAGCTTTAAATCATTGATATCATGGAGGCAATGAAGACGAGAGAGGAAAAGATAAAGTGAGAGACAATGGGAACGGGGGTGGGGGCAATAGAACACACTTGAGAAAGAATAGCAGCCTACAGCTTGATCTACGCCATGAGCAGAGAGGCACATATGAATGAAATACACATCCCTCTAAAAAGGCCAGAGCAGGACACCATGAAGCGGAAAACACTGCACTGATACCCCAGGTACTTTATTTAAGATGCAATCAGTGCTTTGACCTTCAGCTGCACTATTAGAGCGACTGTGAGATCCACAACAGTAAAGGTGAGGACTTCACTCAACACTAATGAAGTAATTTGCTGAGGTGGGCAACAACTGTGATGTCTTTGCCCCTGACAAAATGAAAAAAGAAAAGTTGTTTTTCCACAAAGGTGATTTTAAAATAGGTGTTATGAGAACAAATGACGGTTGTAATTCATGAATGACCTTGTTATTGAGGAGTTCCGAGTTTTGTGTCCTTTTGTTCAAAGGTTTTTAGATTTAACTAGTAGCGTATGGCGCCACCTGCTGGCAACACCTAATTAGTACAGGTAGTTCAATCAAAGATAGTTACCCTAGTGACTCAAAATAATAAGAAAGGCCTGTAGTTCTGCAGAATGTGGATTGTGTAACTATTTAGAATATAAATTATTGCCAAGGTTCGGCAGAATAGTGTTTGGTTTTGCTCATTCTTGTTATTATCTTTAGTCTACCACTATGACCCTATTTCCTTGAGAACTGTTAAAGAAAGGATCTTCAATCCGAGGGACTTTGCCATTTAAAAATAAAGGGTAGGCTAAATGAAAATGAATGATTAGCTTTAGTGGAGTTGTAGCCTCGCCTAGGCCCTACAGTTATTTCCAAACTACATTGATATAGGCTAAAACACCATTCAGCCAAGCCGACTGCCTCAAATAGAGATTTTAGTAGCCTAAAGCAATATCATTTTTACTCTCCTGATCTGTCTATGTTAGTCTTTGTGCATTAACGTTTGGTTACTGAAAACATAAGCTAATGAAGAAAACTTATTAGACCTTCAATATTCAAAACATAGGCCTATAGTATAGCCTATATGCTAATTTTATGTTGCTTTCTGTTGACATGCAAATTTTCTTGTAATAGGCCTTTTTTTTTTGCATTAACTTGCCATGCCTTTGAAAACAGTTTTGGTTTCATAACCCACGAGCAAATAATTGATATATTGACTTTCGCTTGAACAAAAAAAGTATGCCGAGTGACCCTTTCCTTTTCTTGAATGGCCAAGTGTCAGGTCTGTTTTGTGGAAGTAAAATTCACTGTTTACAATATTTTCCGATGCATGACGGGAGGAAAGTGATTGACACGGCGGCCATTTTGCCGCTCTGCTCTGGCCATTGTGTGAGAGATAGTAAATACTGACAGTACAGACAAGCACTACACATTTTTCTCAGCGGAAAAGTGTTTAAATTCTCCCAAGGTAAGTGGCATAATGTATCGTGATTTCTTTGAAAAGTCACTTTTAAAAGCTTTGGGGCACTTTTGGTGTGGTTATTTTTCTTTTTAAGTGGAGAAAATGTTATATTTTCATCGTGTAAGAAAGAGAAATCCGTCGGCGAGACGCTGGCAGAGAAAATAGGCTCTCTACTTCCAGTCGAGGAAGACAGAAAATCCGTCCCAGTATGTGCATGTTTGCTTCGATCGTTCTCTGTAAAGCTGTGTTCGACACCGCTTCAAATAAGCATTTTGCATACCTCTGATGCATGTACTTAGTTTCTGCTTGTTTTCTGGTTGATGCATTCAGCCGTTCTTAATATTTTTAAAAAACTTCGTGCCGTCACCGAGCGTGCATATCTACAGCTTCCCTTCAGTTGCCGTTCAAATTGCGGCCATAATCTTGCGGTTAAAGGCGGAACTTTTGTGAGATGATCCGCCCTACTATTCACATGGGCATTTCTGATTGGCGCAGAAAGAGTCAGCCTCCATGCCATTGGATAGCATTGTGTTGATATTATTCAGGCCAATTCCATTCGCTAAAAGGGATTTGATTGATGGAGATTGGCCTTGCGCCTGCTTTTTTTTCTTCTTCTGACAGAGGCACTTGCCTGAAATAGTATTTGGGGTCACAACTTAACATAGTTGTGCTGTGCTGTTCCACATTCAGTGTCTTAATTGGATTGTATTGGCAGACCACTTATATATATAAATAACTTGTAATGACATAACGACAAAACACAGTGTAGTATTTATTTGTACTCCTTGTGTGGTTTGGAATGATATAACATATTATTGTATGTCTTATTACACCATAGGAAGTATTTGACTTAAGGCATTCAATAATTTAAAAATAATCAAGTAATTGAAGTGTACATATTTGTTAGCTGATGGTAGCTGAGTAATAAAACCTAATTTAACAGGAGTCAGACTTGTCAGTCATGTACAGGGATCTGCTGTGAGGAGCTGTCAGTCTTGCTTTCTGGTCGTCTGAAGAAGTTAGCTCTTGTGCCCTTAGCAGTTATCACAGATATCAGCCACTCCTAACAGGACCTGAAGTTTTCGATGCCTCCTCCTTCTCAAACCCTCCCCTAAACTCAGCCTATTCTACTCACCGTCACCTTTTCTGATTGCCTCAGGTGAGCAGAAAAAGACATGGCTCGTACCAAGCAGACCGCCCGTAAGTCTACTGGAGGCAAAGCCCCCCGTAAGCAGCTGGCCACCAAAGCTGCCCGCAAGAGTGCGCCATCTACTGGTGGGGTAAAGAAGCCCCATCGTTACAGGTGAGTCATGACCCAACCTATGTGTGTGTGTGTGTGTCTGTGAACTGGGCACCATGGCCAAATTCAAGTTGATGGTCTTGTTGAAAACACAGGAGAGAATAAGATTTGTGGTGATGCTCAAATAGACTGTGTGTGTTTCATAACAGTGTGGTGCCTTTAGGTTCTTCTTGGGCTTATGTTTCTGATGTTATCTGTGTTCCCCAGGCCTGGAACTGTGGCTCTGCGTGAGATCCGTCGGTACCAGAAGTCCACTGAGCTGCTGATCCGCAAGCTGCCCTTCCAGCGCCTGGTGAGGGAGATCGCTCAGGACTTCAAGACTGACCTCCGTTTCCAGAGCGCAGCCATTGGAGCTCTGCAGGTTTGTTCAAGTAGCTTACTCTGAATTGGTACACACACACACACACACACAAACACAAACACAAACACACACATACAAACACACTCACAGAGCCAGTATGTGTGCACGACGTTGCGTGCAAAGTAAAGACATGTAGTTTACAGAAAGAAATGTGGGATGACCAGAACGGGTGCAGTCACTGACTAAAGCGACTTTATGTAGGGATACTTAGATCATGTAAAAACAAGCTTGTAATAGATAGCAGAGATGTTGTCTACATGACAGTTTGCTTTCAGTTTATGCTGAGAGCATTTGAATGGCAAACCTCTATGCCAGTGCAAGTGTGGATGTATTCACTGGCTGAATAAACAACCAACCAGTGTTTACATGACACTTCTCCATCAGTGGCCATTTCTGTCATTTTCATTGTTACATGTTGTTGGTTTTGACACAGCTGTGTGTGTGTGCGTGCGTGTGTGCGTGCGTGTGTGCGCGTGTGTGTGTGTGTGTCTGTGTGTGTGTGTGTGTGTGTGTGTTTCTGCAGGAGGCCAGTGAGGCATACCTGGTGGGCCTGTTTGAGGACACCAACCTGTGTGCCATCCACGCCAAGCGTGTCACCATCATGCCCAAAGACATCCAGCTGGCTCGTCGTATCCGTGGGGAGCGTGCTTAAATGCACCCCCCACACCCACCTCCCCCATGGCCAATCCTCCTTCTCTTTCTTTTCCTCTTCACTGCCTCCCTCCTTCCTTCCTCACCCCTCCTCTGCCCTTATCCCTTCTTCTTGGTAGAGTTTAGAGTATCAGTGATCATGATGAGAGGTTGTGTATAAGTCCAGTCTCTTAGTCTCCGTCTGTGTCTGCCGCAGGCGGGTAGGGTACCTTTTATGTGCATGTAAAACAGGTGCTTCTGATCAGGGACTCACCCCAGCATGCAAGCACACACACAACACACACACACACACACACACACAGACAAACAGGTATGCAAGCACACACACATACACACTCAAACAAGAGCACGCGCACACAAGCGATTGGTGAGTAAACGAGGTTCTCATTAACACATCATCACGTTTATGTGCCAGAGAAGAGCTACCCTCGAAAGATCACACACAGAAACACACACACACACACACACACACACACACGCACACAGACACATTAACACATGCGTACACACACACCAGAGGGCCGAGTTGGGGTAAGGGCTGGGGCTAGTCTGCTAAAGGGGAGCGGTAACTTCCACAGCAGGGTGCTAAATTACACTAGCCCCGTCCTCCACTCAGGGTCTTTCATGGCTCAACCATTCTTCTGGCTCATCCTCTCTCACACACACACACACACACACACATGCACCAAGACAAGTATCCACAACACTCAGAATCCATCCCAATCGTCTTACCATCCGACACTGGGCTAGACAACACTTGACTAGAGTTCTATTCCTGTTGCTGTCATGTCCTCCCCCTCATCTCACACACACACACACACACACACACACTGTGTGGAGGGACAGCTCTTCTCTCATGGTGGTGGTGTTTGGTCCCTGATCAGCTGTGCATATTTAGTATTCAACTGCAGACCTGCATCTATTGGTTGAAAGTTGTTACTTAAAATATTGATGATTACTATAAATGTTGATATGGTGTCTTTTTTTTCTCTTTTTTATTATGATGCATTGCTTATACTTTTCTTTTTACCACTGTTAGCAGAAGAGCGTGATAAATCACATATATAATGTTTTTTTTTATTACTATTAAAATTATTTTCTGTTAAGTAGCAGCCGATCTTATTTCCCCCCTGTTTTACACTCTGGCAGCCACAGGGGGGCGCTATAACCCAGCATCTCATTCACTGTGTCACTGGTAATCAGTCATTAATACTCTTGCTCCCTTCCCCACACCCTCTATTTCAGATCGGCATTAGGTTTCACAAAAGTGTAGCAAAAAAAAGTTATGCTTACATTTAGTCTCTACATCCACTCTATATGTAGATTTGATTGTAGACTCCTGTTTTGTCATACTTGCGATACACAATATAACCTCATGTTGTAATTTCATTCTTTTTTTTTTTTGGTTTTCGGTATTTTCAGAAGTTTAAATAAGCTGATCTTTGTATTTTCAAATTTCTCATACTATGGTGGTAATAAATAGATGTTACACAAAATGCGCTTCTGTTTGTAATTACTCACAAGGCTCCCAACAATAAGCAGTTCATCACTGGTCTGCAGCCATGTTTGGGATTGCTTGATATGAATTTAGCATAGAATTAACAAAAAGGCTCATCTTTTCAATATGTCAGAAAGCATACATTCACTATCCTAACTAAATGTTGTGTTAGCTTGCAAATACCATTGAGATAGAGAGGAAACAAAAAAACATTGTCAGGAGATGTGACAATGTCTTGTGAGGAAATGCTGAAAACTTTGAAAAATCTTCACCATGACCTTAGTTGACAATTGGTGACATATTGCCTTTGGAAATATGTAGACAATACAGATAGTGAGTGAGAAGTGAAAGTGATTTTGCCAGCCACTGTATACGTAGCTGTAATTTGGTTGAAAGCTATTAGGGTTCCCACAGGTTCTTAAAATCCTTGAAAGTTTGCGAAATTTAAGAGAATGAAATCAAGGCCTTCAAAGTTTTTGAAAATAGACATATATAGGGGGGTCACCGAAAGTACCTGAATTGATATATTTAATGTTCGAAAAAGCCAGACACTCCATTGTCTGGCATTACAGTACCAGAGGTGTAATTAACCTGGTTCCCTGTCTCAAACTATGCTGCCTTGACTCTTTGAGTTTTAGGAGCTGGGCTTTGAAAGTCCTTGAAAAGTACTTGAATTGGATGTTTAAAAAGGTGTAAGAAACCTGTATTATGCATAGCCAAAATAGCCTTGAAAAAAAATTCCTAAGAGGATGAGCAGTGTAGCCTACTTGTTGATTTCCTTCACAAGAAGGTCTGTCTTTTCTCTTAGCAATCTCACCTTACAAAAGGGCAGTTGTGAGAGGTCCATTGTTTGAGCGAGAGTACCGTCCACTCAGGCAGGTTGAATTTTCAAGGCAAGTTTAAAATTCTCCACAGCTGCAAAGTATTCTTTTTTATTGTTATTTAAATTGTCTGAACATTCTTCATGAAAGCGCTCACACAAACACATTGTAGAACAAAAGTACACAGAAATACTAATAACATTCTGTCACACATGCTAGACTTTTTATTATATTTATTTATGTATTCTATTTTTTTTATTTACTTTACTTATTTCGTTCATTTATTCATTCATAGTTATTTTATTAATTTACTGAAATAGCAGTGTGAAGCATTGTGTCATGGGGCATTTCAGAACCTGGGCCAGCATGGATATACAGCATATAGCCTACTACATTAGGTCCCAGTGTTGTGGCTCCCCCTGGACAGCATGTCTTCCATCTGTGCCTGCTCTGCATACCTACTGCACCCGTCTGTGTCACTCCTGATTATCTCCTGATTGGACACACGTGATTAGCTGATCCACAGTGCTGTGAGTACACCGTGTTAATTAGCAGTCCTCGGACTTAGAGCAGACGGGAGCTATGCCAAGCAGGTAGGCACTACTAGGCCACACTACAAGGGAGGGGTGTGGGTGGTAAGGGTGACCCCACCAACATTATGATTATCAATATTGTTAATAATATTTGTAAAAGCAGCCCTGCGGGTGAGTCCCAGTGCCCTTGAATGTTTAAGAGGAGTTGTTCATTGCTAGATTCAAAAGGGGTCATGTTGAGTTATGCTGCTGAGAGGAGCCCACATGATGGCTGCCTGAGGAATATCTAGAAAGCAGCACAAAATATGTGTGATTATCCATAAAACCTGTCTGGATGTGGTTGTGAGAAGAGGTTTAATGAAACACATAACCCTGAGGTACATGACAAGTCACATTTATTTGTATAACCCTTTTAAAGGCAAGAGTAAGAGTTACCAAAGTGCTTTTCAAAATAAGAAAAGAAACTGCAAAACTCATGCATTTAAAATAAATACTAACCCTGAGTTACCCAAAGTCGGTGCACCAGTCGGAACAACACCACAAGCTATTCACCCTTCACCTCACTGACCCCCTGGATGACCTTGCAGAGATGTCATCAGTCTTGAACCACCTGTCAGAGATAACAATGTGTTAATAAGCAGGGGGAAGGGGTGCACAAATCTGCTGACTTTTTCCAAACCAGCTTAGCAGAAGCCAAGAAGGCCTTTTCTTAAAGAGGGGTTTTCGTTGCCCGTCACTGCAACATTCTTTTAAAAAAAATTCATTGAGGGAAGGCCCTCTGGTTTATTTTCCTTTTTTTCCCCTTGCCACAAAATCATCAGCCTTCTGAAAACTTAGGTGGAGTCAGTGATTGCGCAGTAAGTCACATTTGTTTATGTTTGTGTTTATATTTAAATATATTAGCAGATGCGTTTTCCCAAAACAACATATTTTAACCAAGGACCAAATGAAACACACCAGCACAACCCTCCTTTCAGTATTCCCAGAGAAACTCCACATAAACTTTCATTTTTGTTTGGGGGACAGGCTGCCCCCACTTTCTTTCTTTTCAATTTTCGGGCTGCATACAGAGACCGTTTTTTTTACAGTCCTCATGGAATGGGCAGCTAGTGGTCGTGAGGAGATGATTGCGGAATGTGACTGTTGTGGGCATGTTATTGGCATGTTATAGGCATGTTATAGGCATGTTATGGGCTTCAATTTGCATACGACTGCTGACTGAACCTTTAAATTCAAATATATTTTACATGATTGATTATGTAATTAATTGAGAGTATATGTCCAATAACGTACAACCCCTCTTCAACCCCCTGGGCCATGCCTCTGTCTGTATACCCTGTCTCCAAGACACAGGTGAAGTGTGGACCAAAGGAAGACCATGATGGTGAGGAATGACAGAGCCCGGAGAAATCTGGGTACGTGTTAGTTGACAGGAAAGATTTAGTTGCTTGTGCTATTGGTTGCTGGCCGATCAACATGGTGCCGCTTGACAACAGCATTGCACAATTGACTCTAGCCAGCCGCATCATTGATCATTTCAAATCAGTAGTTTGTATGAAAATGACTGGCATTTCTGTCAGAGTGTCCGTCCGTCCACCTGAAGTGTACTGGTAGTGTTGTTTTGGTGAGTGCTGTGTAAGCTTTTTGGTAGCTTGACCGAACATGCCTCCACCAGAAGTTTCTTGAAATTAACAGCAATATTTAAGCCTGAAAATGCACACGCATGCATGCACACACACAAACATACACACACACACACACACACACACACACACACACATTTATATAGGTCTGTAGTTATTCAACACATGGACAAACAACTCTCGCTCTCGTACACAAACACATACACACACACACACACTCTCTCTCTCTCTCTCTCTCCCACACACACACACACAAACACACACACACACACACGCAACTTCTCGGCCCTGGTCACATTGCATGCATGTATTGAGGTCAGGGTAGGATTAGGGTGTACTCTCTGCGGCAGCAGCAGAGAGGAGGAGGAGGAGGAGGAGTGTGTGTGTGTGTGTGTTTGTGTGAGTGTGTTTTGTGTGATGTGTGTGTTTGTGTGAGTGTGTGTGTGTGTGTGTGTTTGTGAGTGTGAGCGTGTGTGTGTGCGCGTGGGTGGTTGTGGGTGTGGGGGTGGTGGTGGGTTAAGGGATAGAGGGACACACTCAACTCATCTCTGGCTGAGAGACGTGCAGAGACTATAAGGAGTCCTCCTCTTATGTGTACACTTTCCATTCGCGCACTATCACCCCCCACCCTCCTCTTATGTGTACACTTTCCATTCGTGCACTACTAACCCCCTTTAGTTTTAGTTCGGCCTAAGATATTTGAAATGGAGGCCTGGTGCAGCGTGCCCTAAAGTATCAAATCTGTAGAAATATTCACAGAATTCAGTTAAAGTCACTCTCAGTTCCAACTATGAAAATGTGTCATCTTTGTTTGGGTTTTAGTCCTGAACACTGTGTGTTATGTGGTAGCTAAATTACATTCTTATTTGGAAAAAATCTATGGAATTGTTTGAAGCTCACATCTTCTTACAGTAAGATGATTACAATAATATTATGCCTATTTCATTCAATGTCATGGGTTTAAATTCTTGAAACATCAAGCTAGTGATTTGTGAAACTTGAACAAATAGAGAATTTTGTATACTCCCTGCTGAAAAAAACAGCTAGAAACCAACTTGCTGGTAGCTTGTTTTAGCTGGTCTTTGCTGGTTTTCTTCCAGCTCTTGCTGGTCTTTGCTGGTGTAGCTGGTTGGTGTGACCAGCCTCTCTTGTGGGATACAGCTGGTGCAAGATGGTCATGCTGGTGACCAGCCTGTAAAGCTGGTCATGCTGGTTTGCTAGAATGACCAACATAAGATCATTTTAGCATGAAATATTAGCAGACTGAGCATATATATTTCAGCTACAGTATAATCTTCTTCTCTCAATGAACACATACATTCAAAACACCTTGAGCAGGACTGTCCAAACAAGTTTTAAAAGCTAGAGAGCTGGAGGGAAAAGACCAGGAGCATTGACATTGTTTTTTTGCTCTTTCATTCAAATGCATTTTAACTTCTTTTATTATCTTCATCCCTACTCATTTTACCTATTGTATGACTTTTACCATATTTAAATTCTTATATTTGCTTATACTTGCCATTTTGTTCTTTCATTCTTATCTAGTTATCTCACTTATTGTATTACTTTTACTTTATCTATTGTTGAAATCGTATTATACTTTTACTTCATTTATTGGTCATTATCTGCTTGGGTTTCCATTTTACATTTCATCCATTTTACTACTGTCTGTGTAAGGCATAACTGCCTTAGTACGAGATGTGCTATGTAAATAAAACTGCCTTGCCTTGCCATAGATGGGGAATGTGTTTTTTGAAGTGACGACTGTGTTTTTGAAATAATGTTGTTAGCAGAGACATGGAGGACAAGCACACAGTCAGTGGACTTGTATGTGTTGTGTGTATGAGTGTTATGGAAGATTTCACAGTTCCCCGCTTCCTCTTGATTTGACAACATACTCTGGTTAGCTCTGATGGTGACTGTAAGGAGTAAGCTGACGTGTATGTGTGAGTGAGTGAGCCACCACAGCATATTCATGTTTGTCCATTGGATCCTGAATCTGAATGAACAAGGTACGAACTTACAGTAAGATCACAGCTTTGTTTTTTTTCTGTGCAGATATGATGGGTTTGAGGGAAAATAGTGGAATGATGATCCTGTTGGACCACATTGAGTGGGGATGAGTCTCTGAACTGAGTCTAGTTGTTCATCTCAGAATTCTCTATTACCTGTGATTCCCCAAATGATCTAAAGGAATGACCAAACTCTGTAGGTTTATAGCAAGTTTAGAAGAACAGCAGTAATGGGGAGAAACATATGGCTAATAATTAGTAGAGTAGATATCCGTATAACACTCATGACAAGAGAAAAAGAGATGACGGAATGACTGCAATGTGTTTGAAAATGTTTGGGACATGATTAGAGAGTTTGATTGATAACACTAGATAGATGGAACAGATAGATAAATAGATAGATAGATAGATAGATAGATAGATAGATAGATAGATAGATAGATAGAGGAGGGGAGAGATGTAAGGCTGGGGGAGGGAAGGAGGGTGGCGTAATCTGTTGTAAGTCCTTTAGGGTGTATCAGAGGGGGTGTAAGAGGATTGCACTGCTCTCTGGGTCATCAGCAAAAATAGCCTCCACCCTTGCCGCTTGGGGCGGAGCCACACTCATAGCCTGTTAGACAGCAATATGGCTGACCAGACGTTTCCACGGCAACCGATTTAGGCCCCACCCTTGTGCTGACGTAGTCAGCTATTTGCTAATTGGTGGTGACTTCCACACATTTACTACCTCACTCTGTCTTAAGGACATGTTCAGATTGTTCTGAACCTGGAAACTACAGGTGGGACTCCTACTTGATTATATCAAACATTTCAATTAAAATGGATGTCCTTTTCTTTCTCAACAATGAAAAACAAAAACGCTGAAATTTACTCAGTTTAAAGGTGGCCTTTTCCAAGCTTTTGCCTGTTGCAGATAAGTTGCACTTAAAATCTTTCCCTCAACCATTAAGTTTTAACCTATTGAGGAGTGAATTCTTTTTCTGGCTCCTTCTAGAATTCTACGTAAACAATCTACAGGGAAAACATCTGAGGGTATCTGAGGATGCATCATAGTGCGGAACTCTCGGTTTGCGAATGTTCTAATCACATATTTGCGACCGTACTCCTCAACAGGTTAAAAAGTTGTGGGTTAAATCCTCAGCAAGGTGATGTCTTGTTTGCGGTTGCCTTGGCTGCTCAGGGTTCGCTGAGGTGAGAGAGTGTAGGGCAGGTAAGCCAGTCAGAGGATGTCCCACTCTTCCTGGCTGTAAACACACTGGTAGCGTCGCACACACCTGCTTAACATTTAGCTCCACAGAGTGATCTGACTCTCAAAGCCATCCGTTTCTATCATGAGTCTCAAAAGAGACCAGCGAGGAATCACACACTACACATCACACAGAAACCTGTACTGCAAGACATGATCTTGTCCCATCTTATGAACCACACACTACACATCAAACAGACACCTGTACTGCAAGACATGATCTTGCCCCAATTTATGAATCACACACATCAAACAGAAACCTGTACAGCAAGACATGATCTTGCCCCAATTTATGAATCACACACATCAAACAGAAACCTGTACAGCAAGACATGATCTTGCCCCAATTTATAAATCACACACTACACATCAAACAGAAACCTGTACTGCAAGACGTGATCTTGTCTCATCTTATGTCAGGGAGGCCAGGGTTCAGCTTCTCAAATGTCCACAGGATAGTCATTATATGTGCATTTATTCATTTAGCAGACACCTTATCCAAAGCGACTTACAGTGAGATATACTGTACATGTTCATCAGTGAGCTCCTTGGGTGGATACTATGATAGTATCTATCTATCTAGTTATCTATCTAGCTATCTAATTGGCTTGTTGTGTGACATCTCAACATTCTACATCCAGATGGTCTGATTGTTGAAGCATCTCATCTAAGTCCATCTAAGTCAAAATCATCTGCAGGGCTTCGTGGGTATATGAATCCAGGCCCAGGCTACAAAGATGGATGGTTTGGTACCTCCCCATAACGTGATCCCCAAAACTGCAAAACAAGATGGGGTAGAGGGTGGAGGTAAACATGTGAGCTTTTGAATAGCTTCTCTCATTTAGGATAGGTTAGATCCCAAGTGGCACTTCCATTCCTATATTCTGTTGTCTCTCTGCAGGATATAATTGAGCTCTTCTCTGCATTTGTAAAGATTAAAGTTCAACAACAACACATCAGGTCACAGTCATGTTGACTGACACAAAAACATCAACAACAAGCAACTCAGATTTGACTGCAGTTACGACTTAACTTTAATGATTTAACTCAGTCAACTAAAATAAAAACATGAGAATACATAATGTTTCCAGTAATAACTTAAATTAATAACAAATAACAATCAGCTAAAAGCACAACACACAAACTCCTAAAACTTCCCTGGAGAGACATGAAGTGTGTGAGAAAAACATGGCTGACAACCCCACACCCTACCCCACCCTCTGTGTGTGTATGTGTGTCTGTATGTGTTCATATATCAGTGTGTATGGGCATGTTCGTTGTGTTTATATGTGACGTGTGTTCATGTATTCATGTATGAATGTGTGTGTGTGTGTGTGTGTGTGTGTGTGTGTGTGTGTTTTTTTATGTTTGTATACTTATACATATGAGTGTTTAAAGTGTGTATGTGTGAGTCTGTATCAGACAGAGGTTCATGTTGAGTGCTGGTAGAAGTTGCAGCAGGTGTAGTCTAGAACTATCCTGTCCCAGAGTGGCCTCTCGGGAGTGCCATCTTCTGTCCAAAAGATTCAGAGGACTCAAAATGGCCGCCTCCCCCCGTCCTCCCTCCTCTCGAAGTCGACTGTTTGCTTATTTGATAAATGAGATCCTGTTCAGTAGCAGTTATTTCAGTTATTTCAGCAATGGGTTTGTCAACAGTTTCATTATCACTTCATTCACTCAAGCCATGTCTTCCTTCCTTCACTCCCCTTTTTCCTCTCTTTTTTGTCTTGCTTGTTCATTATCTCTCTCTCTCTCTCTTTTGCTACTGCTTGCTTGCTCTTTTTGTTTTCTTTCTCTCTTTTTTTCTTTCCCTCTCTCTCTCTCTCTCTAACACATCTCCTTGTCTGGTGTGACCATCCCTCTACAGCACCTGAAACTTGTGGTCCAGGCAGTCCACGGTGCTGAAGTTGAGTTTCCAGGCCTGCTGGTCCTTGTAGTCCAGGCAGTCGACGGAGCTGAAGCCCAGCGAGGATGCGCCGTAGCCCTGGGAGGAGAGCGACGGCGACTGGCTGAGCGAGCCGCTCATGGAGGGCACGGTGAGGGGGCTGAGCGCGCCGCCGCCGCTGGACAGCTGGGAGGTCATGGGGGACAGGTAGGGGCTGCAGTCGAGGCCGCTGAAGTAGGGTGAGGAGCCGTAGCCCTGGCTGTAGGTGGTGGGCTGACCGTAGCTCATGGGGTAGGGCGCCGGCCGCTGCATGCACGGCGTGGTGGAGCTGCACAGTGGGTCGGACAGAGGGGACAGCGAGGTGGGGCTCCACACGGACACCGCCGCCGCGCCCGCGCTCACACTGGGCACAACGGCGGGCACAGGCGGTGGGGCCACCTGGGCGTTGGCGCCAGGGTCAGAGGTCAGCTCTGGGGGAGGGGAGGACTTCTTCTTGGGCGGGCGAGGCTTGGGCTGGCCACTGGACTGCTGCTGCTGCTGACGGCACTTTGCCCTGCGGTTCTTGAACCACACCTGAGAGAGAGAGAGAGAGAGAGAGAGAGAGAGAGGGGGAGAGAGAGAGGGGAGAGAGAGAGGGGGGGGAGGGCGGAAGACAGAGGATTTAGGGTTTATTATTGTACATAAATGCAACTAATTACCAGAAAATATATCTATGTGTATGTTAATTTATTAATGCATGCATGGTTTGTCTGTGTGTGTGTGTGAGAGAGAGAGAAAAAGAGAGCGAGAGTGTGTGTGTAGAGACAACATCATGAGATTGCACTAGAGTTAGTGAGCAGAAAGCCTTTCAGAGTAATGCTAACTGGTCAACAGGCTCCTGACAGGTGGTTCATATGGTCATATACCCCTGATAACTATTGCAAAGATTTGTGTGTGTTTTAAGGAGTGTTATCTCTACATGGTTCATATGGTCATATACCCCTGATAACTGAAAAGCCTTGTACGTCTGAAAAGCAAACCGGATTAATAAGAACATGACTCATTCCCTTAAAGTAGGAGTCCATCTTTTTGTACTACTGTCCAAGTGTCTGTTAATACTGGATGTATTTCAAGTACATGGTTTAGTGAAGGACCTGGGTGAGTTAACCCAGAGGAAGTGGTAAACCTCCTAATAGAAGTGCCATATACTTGTACCATATACTTATATATTTGGGGCAGCCGTGGCCCACTGGTTAGCACTCTGGACTTGTTGCCGGTTCGAGCCCCGACCAGTGGGCTGCGGCTGAAGTGCCCTTGAGCAAGGCACCTAACCCCTCACTGCTCCCCGAGCGCCGCTGTTGTAGCAGGCAGCTCACTGTGCCGGGATTAGTGTGTGCTTCACCTCACTGTGTGTTCACTGTGTGCTGTTTGTGTTTCACTAATTCACCGATTGGGTTAAATGCAGAGACCAAATTTCCCTCACGGAATCAAAAAAGTATATATACTTATATACTTATACTTACTTATATACAACTGTAGGTTTACCATTTACTGTGAGTTAACTTACCCAGATATGTCACTAAACAACATACTTAACATTGCTCCATTGTCTTCCATGAAACACTTTCATATACTGAATCAGCAATGTTCTCCACGGGTCTGTTTGTTCAGGTGTGTGTGTGTGTGTGTGTGTGTGTGTGTGTGTGTGTGTGTGTGTGTGTGTGTGTGTGTGTGTGTGTGTGTGTGTGTGTGTGTGTGTGTGTGTGTGTGTGTGTGTGTGTGTGTGTGTGTTGTTGTTGTTGTTGTTGTTGTGGTGTCTTACCTGAACTCTGGACTCAGGCAGGTTGATTTTGAGGGCCACTTCCTCCCTCATGAAGATGTCTGGGTAGCGTGTCTTGGTGAAGAGTGCTTCTAGGATGTCTAGTTGTGTGCGGGTGAAGGTGGTGCGTTCCCGGCGTTGCTTACGAGGGGTGGCTATAAGGAGCAAAACCAAAACACAAGAGTATTTTAATATGTCAATATGACAGGAAAAGGCAACATAGCTATCCAGGAGACCAAAGAGGGACCAAACAGAACTCCTTAACACTGCATGAAAGTCAATAGAGCTCTACTACACAACAAATGGACAAGAACTTGGTTAACAACATTACAGATAGTTGTAATGCCAAAATCAATTAATTATCCTTGCCCCCATCCTTGAAGAAGGTATTTCAATCAGGTCTGTCCATCCATCTGTGTGTGTGTGTGTGTGTGTGTGTGTGTGTGTGTGTGTGTGTGTGTGTGTGTGTCTATTTAGTGAATATAACATTTTAAATATAATTGTATATGTATTTATAGTGGAGTCACAAGAATAACATGCATGATTGAATGACTGAATTTTAACTGGAACAAATCTCTGGACAAAAAAGAAAACATCCAGTTTGCTCCTTATGTTATCTCAGGTCAAGTCCTTACCACTGAGAGAGTAGTGAGGAGAATATCACATACCTATTTGCCCAAACCATGACTAACTTGAATTTCCCCTTGAGGATCAATAAAGTATCTATCTATCTATCTATCTATCTATCTATCTATCTATCTCTCTATCTAACATTAACCATTTGAGTAATGTGTGTAATGCAGGGAAACAACAGACTGCTTTGTACAAAGTAGCAGAGGGTACTTAGGAGGCACTACCATAGTTAAAAACGAAAAAATAACACATTTTAGACTACATCAACAAATAATTTAAGCTATAAACTGCAACGCGTTGTCCTATTTCACTTCTTTAGGTTGGTGTTTTCAGCGCACACTGGAGCCTGGAGGTGCCTCTACAGGTCGCCATGTGTCATTGCAGGTCTGGAACTTTATGAAAGCTG
Organism: Alosa alosa; assembly: GCF_017589495.1. NCBI lineage: Eukaryota > Metazoa > Chordata > Actinopteri > Clupeiformes > Clupeidae > Alosa > Alosa alosa. The sequence goes on from NC_063199.1 coordinate 16,920,952, forward strand.
CTGGTTTGCAAAGATGCCACCTGTCTCACCAGAAATAAAGAGCAGTTTAAAAAAACTCTTCTGAGGTGTCTAAAACGTCACTCATTACCTGTTACACTGATAGTATGAGGTATATAGGAGTAACAGGCGGTGGATGTTATTATGATTGATGAAAAATCTGTATCTGTAAATCTTGTGGTTGTGATATAATTTATCATATCACATATGATAGCAGTAAAATCTTGTCAAGGAGGGCAAATATATGTGTAACGTAAAAAGAACCAGAGCAGACAAAGCGCTAAAGTGCACTTCTGAAATATATCCATATTTTTCCACATTTTATTCACCCCAAAATAAACTTAAATCTTTATTAGGTTAATCTGTATTTAATGTGATCATGTACTTTAGATGCTAAAAAATAGTTACACTTTGCCAAAGCGTAAAACTCCTCATCCGACACGGATGACTTTTAATATTTCCAAATAGAATTGTCTTGGATTGCTGGGTAAATATTTTTCTTCACTTAAATTATTCGAAATAAAAGTTGGCGACCATTCTGAATCGTTCTTTAAATTGTACATAAAAAAAAGGCTTTTAAAATACATTATTTAAAACCAATATATCGGAGTGGAGTACAGCCAACCAATTTTGCGCTCACAAACGTTTCCACAGGTCCGCAGAACCAAGTGCGTTCATAACAACGTAGAAATTTACGTTATCTTATTGTGAATTCAGCTTTTGTAAAATATGGTCTAATCAATCTTATGTGTTTTGTGACAGTTAACAACTAAAACAACTTCCTTCGAATTGCCTAGTTTCTCAGTTTCGATGTTTTGAAACGAATTGCCATTTTTAAACGAAAGGTTAGGCTATCACAGATTTTCCCACTATGAACCATAATTCTAAATATCAACCTATTATTATTATTATTATTATTATTATTATTATGTTTTTATAGCCTATAAACATCACATAATTTGGTTTTGTCCACATTTTTATTCTGAAGACAAGACAGCGCCAATTTAATAATTAATGTGACTTTCGTTGTAACTTTGAAACCTAGTCTAACTTAAACCTTTCTCTTCGCCCCTTTATATAATTTTCGATTTCTTTCGTTATTCGCCAAATAACAAATACAAGCACAAACCTGGGTATCCAACGGCTGAGTGGAGAAGATCCATGCCCGGTCCGGAGAGCGTTAACCCGTTCACTGCGTAGTGAGGTTGCTTTATGTAGGACATCATGCTGGAGATAACGGGATCTCTCTCCCTCTCTTACAACAGTTCTCTTTCCCGATCTCTCCTCACACGCCCGACAACTGTCTCCCAGAGGGACCAACTTTGACTTTTTGATGAAACTGAAGTCTCCTCCGGTCTAAAATCCACCCCTTTTCAATCTGCCGCCAAAGTGTGGAGAACACCTGTAGAGATGAGAGGCGCTTTAGGATTCTTTAGGTTCCTTTTCTTTGAATTCCTTTTTTACAATATAGCTCTTTGGTGTACACAAACAGTTACAACAGCACTGAAACACATGCTTTGCTGAGAAGGCTCACACAAAAATGGTCGTGGAAACATACGCACCTTTCTGTCGAATTCCGCTGCAGGTAGAGGCGCGTGCGCTACAACGAGCGCGGGCACAGTTTGGAGAGCTAATCAGGGGAAGGCGCGTTCTGGTCCCTCTCTTTCTCTATCTCCCTCCCTCTTCCCCGTTTTTTTCCCGGCAGCACGTGAGACCGCAATGGAAAGATTCACCAATGGGCTGGTATTTTTTTTTACTTTGACTTCACGTGCCGAATTTCTGTTTGCAAATCTACATAGAATGAGGTTCAACTCCTGCATTCTCTTTGTCATGATATTGGGTCTTCACGAGATTGCGTGGAGAAATCTGTCATTCTGATTTTATTCTGATCTGTCATTTTTTTTTATTTTAATTCGGTTATCTTATCGCTTATTAAAATGAATAAAACTATAAAGGCACACACTGTTATATTGTAAATGTAAACATGTTAATTTGTTTTTTTTGTTATATGAGAAAAGTGATGAAATAGTTTCTGGCAAATTTAGGTAAATAGGTGTTATTTGTTATTGGAGGCTATTCATTATAATGATTTTTGCTTTCTGAAAAAGATGCAGATGTGGATATTTCTTTATTGGTTTTGTTTGGGTGTGTGTGTGTGTGTGTGTGTGTGTGTGGAGGGACTGAGAGGAACAGGATAGCCCTCAGCCAGCTGAGGGACAGGGGCGGAGGAGGGGCAGGGGCGGGAGGAGGAAGGGGAGGATTTGGGTGGATTAGGAAGAATAGGCACAGGGCTGAGGGCCTCCTTTGTGAAGGGGAGCACGGATAAAGAGAGGGGGAGAGACACACAGACCTCAGAGAGACAGATGGATGGATGGATGGATGGGTTGAATGATGAAGTAAAGATGACCAAAGGAATGAATGTGTGGGGACGTTGCCCAGAAGGCTGTTGTTGCCATGACGAATCTGGTTTTGACTGGCAGGGATTGGCCCAGGTGCATCTCAGAGTTACTGAGGTCACTCCACAGACATATACCTGAGAAATGCAGGTATACAATTCCTGATTTAGGGGGGCCGCTGTGGTACTGTTACTTGCATTAATCCAAGTCAGGACCAAGTGTGACCTGCAGTCATTTCCAACCAAAGCGAAATCTCTCTCTCTCTCTCTCTCTCTCTCTTTATTTCACTTCCTGCCACACACAGTATCTCAATAGAGACTAACAAGCCCCTCAAATAAAACAATGTTGTTTTAACAACATTGACAATAGTTCAGGAACTGAGGCACTCTGGAGGATGGCCATTCAGCCAAGTAGCATGATGTGATTTTGCCTGTAGGACTCTACTGTCCATCACAAGGTGCTGAAATGTGCTTGATGATGCAGCATAATAACACAGGCCAACATAAACACTAGCTTATGTTAAGAAATGTATATGTGTGTAAGTAGATAGACAATATTACGTTATAATTATAAGATGATACGTTCAAATATAATGCTGTGGCCTACTGTAATACCACATTCTGTATGTTTTTGATACAGCATTCAGGTTTTGATTGATTGAAATTATACCCACCCATGGGTCTGTGCTTGTGTGTGTGTTTCCGTTTTGAAACATGTATAACATGTTGTATAAACAACAGTCAAATAGATAGCTGCATAATTCAGGACAGTCAAATATATTCCTGTATAATTCAAGTATCAACACAGTTGTCATTAGGCTCACATTACTGACCATGCAAGAACTAAAATACTTGCTGAAAATAATAGTAGCAGTTTAAAAACTAATTCAATAAAAATGACAGCCTACACTCAACTCCAGAAGTCATTAGATAGATAGATAGATAGATACTTTATTGATCCCTAGGGGAAATTCAATTCATTAAACAGTGTTTAACTCAAAATGTGGAGGAAGGGTGTGCTCCTGAATTTTTATAATTTAGCCTATGCAGGTTTGTTGTTGCTTTTCAAACACTGTGGTCCTTATCTGACATTTTTCACAACTGATTGTTATTGTTATTATTATACTACAGTACAGTTATGGAATGGATATGTCCCTGATTACATATAGCCATTACCAGATCTCTCCTACTCCCAAGGTAAAAACCAAATTCCAGCATCTACATTCTAAAAGCTGGATCGAGATGAGCATGTTGGAGGGCTGCGATATGGTGACTCTCTGTTTTTATTTTTATTTATGTTTTTGGTCTACATCGGACTAGTACTTTTAAACTTCTATGAGCACACAGACACACACACACACACACACACACACACACACACACACACACACACACACACACACACACACACACACACACACACACACACACACACACAGATGGATGGACAGACCTGATTGAAATACCTTCTTCAAGGATGGGGGCAAGGATAATTAATTGATTTTGGCATTACAACTATCTGTAATGTTGTTAACCAAGTTCTTGTCCATTTGTTGTGTAGTAGAGCTCTATTGACTTTCATGCAGTGAGTTCTGTTTGGTCCCTCTTTGGTCTCCTTTGAGACTTTTGTGAATTTTTTTTACAATCTGATGAGAATAAAGGTGTGGTAGCGACCTGACAGAATGCTATTCTTGAGAAAGGGAAACAAAGTACTAACTAATACCTGCATTCAACTAGACAATGTTATGTCTTTAAGGCGTGTAGTGACTGCAGATATTACTATTATTCAACTATGAATACTATCACTGATAATATTTCCATAGCAGTGCATATGCTTTGAAACACAAAATATAAGAATGCAACTTCATCATTGTGATGTGAGAGGTTTTGATCCAACTGAATTATTTTACTTTTCAATCAAAAGCCGGAGTGCTGCATTGAATGTCTTCTGTGTGTGTTATGTTAGTATGAAGTGTATTCTCTGTGTGTGTGTGTGTGTTTGTGTGTGATGGGGGCAGGGTGAAGAGATGCTGAGGGTGGGGGTAGAAGGGACCTGCCCATCTGGCAGGCACCAGCTATGCAGGCACAAGAGCAATTATGGAAGTGGACTAACCTCTAATCCCCTGCCACATGCTGACACACACACACACACACACACACACACACACACACACACACACACACACACACACACACACACACACACACACACACACACACACACTCTAGTCACTCACAAATGCATATACACACATTGTGACTCACACACAAATGCACGCACATGCAAACACACACACACACTCAGCTCACACATAAGTACAGAAAGACACATACACACACACACACACACATGCACATAAAAACACACACATAAAGGCACATAGAGAAAGAAAGATACACCCAGATAGACCATTACCATTCACACACACAAAAAAAGCCTGCAGTCCCTTAAACTATCCTCCTCCAATCTCTTGGCACTAAAACACATACGCACAGACCTAAGAGAATGGGGCCATGCAGAGAGCAGATTGGGGTGGACAAGGGGAGGAGTGGTGGTGGAGAGGAGAGCAAGAGAAGCAGGTGACGGGATGGATGGACAGACAGAGAAGTGGGAGGGTGGACGAGCAGAGGGGTACTAGGCTGAGGGGGCAGGCCAGGCTCGAGCGGCGTCATCGCTGGCACACTGTGGCAGATAATCCAGATTAGGCAGTCTAAAAAGGGTTGTGTTAATCTGTGCGCCAGCCAGTAATACACAGACCACTGTCAGGACCAATCAGCCACACACACATAATCCCTGTGGCAGGGCAGGACTATACACATACACACACACACACACACACACACACACACACACACACACACATATATACACACATACACACACACACACACACACACACACACACACACACACACACACACAAATGTGTGCACATGCACATGCAAAATACACACACAAATATGCACACATGCACTCCAACACACACACACAAATATGCACACATGCACTCCAACACACACTTGTGGACATAGGCACACGCCTACACAAACAGACACACAAGAAACACACACAAATGTATACGCAGATACGCACAAGCACAGACCCACACAAATGTGCGCGCAACCACATCACACGCACACAGCCACCCACACACGAACAGAAATACGCACACATACAGAAAAGCACTCATGCCTTCAGCCAAGCTCTTATCTATTCCCATAGACACACACCAACACACCTAAAACCCATTCATTCACATTACATTACTGTAAATGCACTTATATAGACTCACAAAGTCACGCATAGACACACACTTAACACACTTAACACACACACACACAGACTGTATCCTTATAAAGACAGGCATGCAGAAGTCTAAAGTGCTGATAAAACATAAGACTTGATATTTGTCCATAATGTCCTAAATATATATATGTAAATAGCAAATAAGTAAATAAAGTAAATAAATATATGAGGCAGAATATCAGTGTGTCAAGAATATTTATTCTAAATGCTCACTGAGACTTTTGATTCTTTTGGATCTGTGTGGATGTGTGGCAAATGCTCTTAACCCACTGAATCTCTGACATAAAACAGAGACTAGGATTACAGGACAAGGGACACATATCTGAAATTTTGAAGCAGACAAACTATATAACATGCATAAAAAAATACTGAAAATGACTCCCAGATACTCTCGGTTTAAGGTTGGATGGATAGCCCAACACGTCTGAAAATAGAGGAAAACATAGTTCAGGATCAAGTAAAAACAGGGGTAAGAGCAATGGTAATTCTTTATTTTTACACAGCAGCTTTTCAGGTTGTCGTTCACCTTTAACCTAGTGATGCACATCAGTGCACAACCTATTCTGAGCAGTCAAGTCATGATGATGTAGGCCTTCTGTGAGGAGATATTATGAAATGTTGTGATTTTATATATATATATATATATATATTTATATATATATATTCTTTCCATCACAGGTTTAGCCATATTCCATATTTCCCATGTGGGGGAAAAAATCCATGAGCTCTAGCCTAAATGATGACCGCGCCCTCTAGTGGATTTCGAAGTGAACTGAGCATGTGGAACACCAAGAAGATCTCATGAAAACAAACTGACAGATTACTTCAGGTAAGGAACTGTTGTTGATGACAGAACAACATAGAAAAAAAAAATATATCAATATATTTATAGATATGTATAAACATATTTTTTTCAGTGATTCGTCTAGCTCAGATAGCGTATTACGTTTCTGAAAGCGTCACAGCTGATTTGTTCAGATCTCTGACGTAGAACTACAACCAGGATGTTTTGAGTGAAGCTTCCTCACGGGCGACTGTCGTGAATGAACAAATACACTCGATGCATCTCTGGACAGTATTGTTCGAAGAATATTATCAGGTTTTAGTAGGTTGAACGTCCTATTAAAACATGCTGCCCGACGTAGAAGGTCCTTGTCCGTTTGTGGAGGACAGTTTTAGTCGCTTTGTGTCACAGAGTAACATGTATGGACTCTGTCAGGCGGGGGAACAAGAACTATTGGCCGCTACTTTAAAGGGGAAAGTGGTTTGTTTCAGATACCAGGATCTCCAACAGAAAATACGACCTGTCGCCAAGGAAGTGCAATTTACTTACATTCCAGGTGAAAACAACAGCACAAGCAGTTTGCTAATTCCCTGCTGGCGTTAGGCTACACACTTCTATCACTGGACTTGGAGGCTAACCAGATGCGAGCGATAGAGGCACCTCACTCTTGTGGTCTCCTAATCGCATTCGTAACATTTAAAAAGTTACTTGATCATTTGCCGCCCTTGTTAGAAAACAAAAATCTATTTCTAATTTTTTGTCTAGGTACTATTTGCTGATATCCTATTGTGTCTGTTTTTGGTATGTTAATGGTTATGCTTTTACTGACTGCTGCCTTTGGAACCTTGCAGTTGATGCAGAGATCGTATCAATTGACGCCTTCAATAAGTCCCATCCTAGCAGGGGGCTAGTCGTGGGCATCACTTTTATCAAGGTACATGTTCCATTAAACTGCACCTCTTCCCCAGAAGTACACTGTAGTCCATGGAAGAGTGTGTTTGAGGCTCTTGGTTGTCTTTCTATTTTCCCTCAAGTAGCCTACTGTGTAAGTCGTCTAAGGGCCTTGAGATGCCCTCCTTGTCTCTCTAGCACACCTTTTCCCACCTCCTGACCTCTGGCCTTTCTTTTAGGATTCAGGGGACAAGGCCACACCCTTCCTCAACATCTACTGTGACTATGAGCCAGGGTCTGAGTTCAACCTGGAATCTATTGCTCGTGAGTGACGTGTGTGTGGCTATGTGAGCCAGGGTCCAACTTGAACATGGACACTTGTGTGTGAATCATGCTTGCATGCGTCCATTTATTTTGCTTGTACCTCATCACATGACTGACTATACTGATTCTATTTGTTCTGCAGAAAGCTGTCTAAATCTGGAGTTGCAGTTTACTCCTTTCCAGCTATACCACACAGAGTGAGTATGCTTCATGCAGCACCAAAACACAGTGGACAGCAATTGTGGATGATATGGGTATTACGTTTTGTGTCCTTGCATGATTGTGAGTAATCCGTGTAATTCTGTTTTTCTTCTGTAGAGTTCAGTGCAAAGATGGCTGCAGTGAAACTGTGTTTCTGCTCAGTGGCAATGACCAGTGCATACACCTCTATAAAGAAGTGAGTCTCTTTCTCTTTTTTCTCTCTCTCTCTCTCTCTCTCTCTCTCCTTTCCCTGTTATTTCCATAAGGGAAAATATATGTTGCTTTCTTTATGTTCTGTAATGTATATAAGGCTTGTGGTTCATCAGTAGTTCACCATGGTTGATAATACTGTGTTACATGTCTTGTCCCTGTGAATCACTGGTGGGGTGTTGACAGCTCTCACCTGGGTTTGACTTGTGCTTTGGCTTTCTCTCTGTCAGAATGCCTCTCTTCATCAGTTTGAAGAGCAGCCGGTGGAGAGGCTCTTCCCTGAGCTGCAGGGACTGCCAAGCAAGTATGACCCTGAGCCAAAACATTGAGGAAAAAGAAGATGGGAAACTGAATTATGAATAATTGGAAACGAAAGAAAGATGTTTTAAATTGGGCAGGGGGGGTGGAGTTTGTCTATTATCTTGTAATGATCACGTAACATACAAGTAACTGTATTCTCTTCTCTTTTTAGTGTGCTGTGGCTGGACATGTTGAGTATTCCTGGTGGGCGGCGCCTCTCTGCATTTGGCTGCCAAAATGGCTGTGTGGGATTGGCTCTGGTTAAGCAGGAGGGCCCTGGTGAGGACACGCCGTTTTGTCCTCTTGTCCACTTCCACTTACTGTAGTTAGTGTCACCATGTAAAGGCTTCACAGATGTTGACAAATTATGGTGTATTTAAAGTTATAAAGTATAAAGTTAAGAGTTTGGGAGAAAAAAATAGTCCTGTTAAAATAAATGCATGCTAGCAAAAGGGGGCTAAATAGGGCTAAATAATGTAGTCAACATAAGGAAAACATTTTCAAAAAAGGTCTTTGAATTCTCTTGGCATCTATGTTTGAAGTTAAACATATTAAAATGAAACAGTAGTATTGATTTTACATTAATTTCATGGTATGACATTTCAATGTCAATTTTTAAAAGCTCATTATAAAGATGTAAGAGCAAAAAAAAACATATTTCTTTATGTAAATTGTCTGAACAGCTACTCGAAGAAGTTTTAGAAATTTCCTGTTGAAGCTACCACTAACTATTATCATTGTGTATACTGACTAGACCAGAGTCTTGTGGAGCAAATCAATCTGCTTAACCTCCTGTGTGCTTTGTGTCTCCCAGAGGTTTTGCAGAGCTGGAGGCTGCAGCAGGACAGCCCTATCTCCACAGTGCTACTCTTCCCTCTCCACACACACCAGACTTCAGACAGCACAGGTGTGTGTGTGTGTGTGTGTGTGTGTGTGTGTGTGTGTGTGTGTGTGTGTGTGTGTGTGTGTGTCCGAAAGAGCAAGAGGGACAGGGTAGAGAAACAGGATGGATGTACACTGCCTGGCCAAAAAAAAGGTCACCACCTGGATTTAACTAAGCAAATAGGTAAGAGCCTCCCTGTGGGGGCAGTGCTATGATCTGGGGTTGCTGCAGTTGGTCAGATCTAGGTTCAGCAACGTTATGTGCTCAGAAAATGAGGTCAGTTGACTACCTGAATATACTGAATGACCAGGTTATTCCATCAATGGATGGAAAAATGAATGCAACGCTAGACGGAAATAAATGTTTTGATATTGCAGAAGCTTGTGGAAAGGATGCCACAGCGAGTGGTGCCCTAATGAAAGCTAAAGGCAGTCCAACGAAATATTAGTGTGTGACCTTTTCTTTTTGGCCAGGCAGTGTAGTCATGAGTGTGTTTTGAAGTGAACAACTGCTAGTTATCTGCTAAATTCCATGAGAGAGAGAAAGAGAGAGAGAGAGAGAGATTGTGTGTGCATTCATTGTGTGTGTGTGTGTGTGGCGTATTCATATATGAGTAGACAAACTGATCTTGGATTAAGTACTCTTGCATGCATATTCTTGGCAGAGGAGCAGACTGAAGGCTACAATCTGCTGGTCACCAGCACTATTGAGGTGGCTGTGGTGTACAGGTCAGTAAACCTCACATACATGCTTCAGTTTCACATATACACACAGACCTCAATTTTACTCACACAGACAGACATGCCAACCTTCACCCTTTTGCATTTAATGCTATCTTAACTATATAATAATATTGTATTGTATCTCCTCCATTGAGGATACACATGTTTACATGTGTTCTTGTGATTGTGGTGTGCACATGTTTGTTTATGCTAGTATACAAATCTGTGCGGATTTCATTGTGTGTGTGTGTGTGTGTGTGTGTGTGTGTTAGGGATGTGGAGGTGTGTGGTATGAGCAAGCCCTGCTGTTTAGCCGAAAGTGACCAATGTGACGCTGTGCTTTGTGCACTCGTCATCGACCTGGACTTTGACGGACAGAAAGAGGTTCTCCTGGGAACTTATGGACAGGTATGACTGGGCAGGGCCACTTCTCATTGGTGGGCGTAGCCTATTTTTCATAAATACAACCAAAACAACAACTTCCATTTATATAGCGCTTTTCAAGACACCAAAAGCGCTTTACAGTGAAGGGGTAACCTCACTAACCACCACTAATGTGTAGCACCCACCTGGGTGATCCACGGCAGCCATTATGTGCCAGAACGCTCACCACACACCAGCTTGAGGTGGAGAGTGAGGGAATGAATGAGCCAGTTACACTGAGGGAAGATTAGAGGGGTTTGAATGAGCCAGGTTACAAATTTATATCTTTTAAAGTTGAAGACCTGCTAGGTGCTAAAGTAGAACGCATGAAAACAATTCTGAATCTTGGAGAATCTTAGACAGTCTAAAGCACATTTCATTACTACAAGGCCACAGTTTTCCGTACTGTGATGACCACAGTCATTGTGGGTATGAAATGCACAGTGCGTTTATGGCGAAAGGTGTCTGAGCCACCTGTTTATTTCATATATGTTTCATTTCAGATATATGTTTATTGTTTACAGACAGATGCAGAATAGTGTATTGACCAAGACCTTGAAGAGCAGTTTGCCGAGTTTGGCAAAAAGTGTAATCACAAACTGTGCCTTTAATGAAAACCCTTGTTTCTGTATGTACCAGGAGCTGCTGTGCTATAAATTTCTCCAGCCGATGACGGGCGTGGCAGGCGACTTCCAGTTAGTGTGGAGGCGGAGCTTTAAGAGCCCTCTGCTGTCCGTCATCTACTTGGACCTGACGGGAGACGGCCTGAAGGAGCTGGCTGTGCTCACACTCAAGGGCCTGCACATATTACAGGTAACACATTACGCAGCATGAGTTATATACGCCAGGAATGATAACATTTCAGTTTGTGTGTTTATAAAGAGTATTGATGTGTTTGTAAAGAATGATAAAATGTATAGTTTGCGTTTTTATGAAGAATGATAACGTTTAAGTTTGTTTGTGAAGAAAGATAACATTTAAGTTTGTTGGTTTATTAAAAGGACAGTGTGCATTGACGAATTCAACTGCATATATAAAGTGGTTTTCGCTGAATAACTTTAATCTCTCTTTACATCTCTCTGTACTTTGACGAATGACTTTAATCATTCTTTAATCAAGTCTTTAAAAACTGAATGTTGTACAATTTTAACTATAAAAATATCTCAATATAATGCATACTTTAGAGGTAAATAATACCTGTTCACAGGATTTTTACGTTAGCATTCCATAATTCGGACCTGATGTTTCTGCCATTTTTCCCCCTACCCCCTTCAGCATAGCCTGTGCAGCACCGCTGAGCTGGTGATGCAACGTTTGGCCAGCAGGGCGGCAGCACTGCAAGTAGCCACCACTGACTCCACCTCACAACCTACAGGCCATGGGGAACAAGAGCAGGGGCAAGAAACCAGTGATGAGCAGAACACCTCCACCTCCACCACCTCTAGCTAAGACTAGAAGCCACCGAAAGAGAGTGATGAACAATTCTGGTGGTTTACAGTGAAGTAATGGTGGGTGATGAAACACTGGGTGAAGGCTGATAAACGTTATGTAAAGTTGATAGAAGCTGGGCTGAATATAAGCATCACTGTCGCTATCAAGAACCAATATCTGATCTGGAATCTGGTTCTGGATCTGTCATCAGCCCGTGAGAGCACAAGTTTGTCTCGTAATGTGAACGATGAGGAAGGTGACTGAGATAATGAGGGTAATGAGGAAGATAACTTTTCCGTGGGAGATCTGACCCCTCTGTGTATTAAGTATCATCTTTACAGTGCACCAAACCAACTGGAAGCAAGTCCAACTACATCTTGTAATAATGGAATATATAACTCGCACTTAGTCATATGTTGACTAGTAAGTACACTGAAGTAACCAGGGACACTTGACATGAAGTGTGGCAGGAAATCCTTCCTCGCTTTTCCAGTGCCTGGACTGGTGTACCCACGCCTTGCCTTAATGCTGAAGCTGATGTGTGAAACTGTGTACTTGTGCAAATGTGTGTATGATCACAAATGTTGAAATGGGGCTGCTTGTGTTTGCACCTCAGATGTATTTGATCATTATGACCGTAACTAACATTGTCTTTAAGTATTAAATAATTTAATGTTTTGTAAACATTGGATCCCTGGCATTGTTTTTTTGTAGACGTAAACTGTTGCCGGCTACGGCACTTGAACCACACATCGATACAGGCCGGGCTAATGTGTGCACCTCTACAACTACTAGGCTAGATTGTGCACCTTTCACATTGAGTTGTGCCATGCTTCCCCCCAGAGCTATGACAAGTTCAGAACATATTGCTTGTGTTAAATCGTTTTTCATTGATTTATGTGGATTTATTTAACACACATTTACATATGTCACATTTACATTGATCACAGATCTGTTTGCCAATTCGCCTGTTACAAAATAATAATTGAATTACTGTCCCTTTGCATTTACTTGGAATCCTAAATTCTACATATTCAACGTCTAAGTTGAACTTTATAAGCAGTTAATCATCAGATGTGAAGAGCACAGCCTTCAGTTTGCGTGACATACTGTAGGCTCTCCAGTGCAGTGTTGAGTCTGTAGTGTTTCCTCCTTAGTCTTCAGCCTTTACTTGCTGTCTGTAGTCTGGATCTCTCGTCTTTCCATGGCATTGTGGAGTCTGTAGTCTTCAGATTTTATTCTCTACCTCCATTTTATCTAGTGCATTGTTTGCCTCAGTGTGTAGTCTTCACTTACAGTGCAGTGTGTTAGTCCTTAGTGTTTACACTGTAGTCTTCAGGCTTGGTACCTACCTTCATCCTCCCCATTGTGGTGCTCAGATTGTAGTTCTTGCTCTTCTGTTTGTTCTGATATGAGCTCTTCAAGTGCAGCATTCAGTTTATTAGTCGTTAGTTTAGTCAGTAGTCTCACCTCTTGTTTTACCACCACAGTGAATAGTTTATTATTTCATTAACCTCCAGTGCAGTCTTTGATCTTACTTGTTCAGTCTGTTCACCCATCCCTCATCCCTCCCAGTGGGAGTGCTGACGGCGAGTCTCCACCACCCAGTCAATGAACTCGCTGACGCGGGTGTAGACTGAAGGTCTGTTGGGGCGCGCGCAACCCACCCCAAACGAGGTGGCCCCCACCAGCACCCACTGGCCGTCCTCCTCGCACATCAGAGGACCCCCAGAGTCACCCTGAAAGAGAACACACACTCAGAGAGGAACACACACATATCCACACACTAACAGCTGTTACAATAACGTAAGTGTATTTAGTAGATACATTTAGTTCCACTTCACAATAAGAAGTAAGAGTCATCATACTTTACTTACTTATAATAATAATAATACTACTATATGTATTTCTCAAGGAAGTACTAATTATCTTATTACTAATAACGATTAATTATCTATGCACAGGATCAATAAAAAGTACTGTATTAATCTAATATCTTAATCTCTAATAGATTAATTATGCATTACTTATGTTGTACACAAGAACAGTTAAGGCCAACACCAAGAACTAACTATAACTATAACCATAACGATAAAAGCGTTCACACTGAACAACGATAAACAAAGTCTCTACTTGAATGTGACGTTAAAATTCGATAGGTCGATAGGAAAATCGCTCTAAAAAGTGATCCCCAACAACATCGTTCTACATGTCATTATCGTTATAGTTTATGTGTCGTCATTCATATTAACGAGAATGATATTTATTTATAGTTAGCGTTATCGTTCTTGTTGTGAATAGGCCTTTAATCATAGCTAGGAATTCTATATTCTGTGTTCTTCATTTATTTCAGCAGCACCATTAATAAAGACCATTGGCTCAAGGCACTTGACAGAACCCAACGGCTTTAGAGGCAGGTGAATGGTGATACCTGGCAGGTGTCCACGCCTCCTTCAAGGAACCCAGCACACACCATCTGGGCCGTGAGGTTGTACTCCGGCAGCAACTCTTGACATTGGGTCCAGCCCACTAGTGGTACCACTGCCTGCTGCAAAACATCAGCCACAGTACCTGAGACAGAACCGAGGAGATGTGTTTATATCACAGACCTAACAGTCTGGTCTTGCAGGCACAGACGGTGTCCATTTTTTATTTCTTTTGTTTTGGTGTTTTTGTTGTTCCACTGTTTCTTGTACTCTTTGTTGGACGTACAGCATGCATGCGCAGACATATACATACACACACACACACACACACACACACACACACACACACACACACACACACACACACACACAGACACAGACAGACACAGACACAGACACAGACACAGACACACACACACAGACACACACACACACACACAAACCCAACCATTTATCACCTCAACCAGGTTGTTCATAAACGTGTTATATGAATACATTTGGTTTGACTGGACTAGACTGAACCAGTCACGTGACTGGTCTGCTCACCTCCTTCCTCCAGCCGCCCCCAGCCAGCAATGACACACTTCCTGCCAGCCTCAAACTGCTGCTTCTTGTGAGGTAGACACACAGGCTGCACGTAATCTAGAAGAACCGGATGCACAGCAGTGAGACTTCAGAAACATTTGATAAACTGAATACATCCATAACTATAAACACACACACACACACACACACACACACACACTCACACACACAGGGTTGAGCGGTGATAACATTTGATATTAAAATACACGCACGCACACACACACAAACACACAGGGGTTGAGAGGTAAAAACATTTGACACACACACACACAAAGAAGAACACATGGGATTCAGAGATCAATTTTCTGTGCACAAACAAGAACAACCCTGAAAATACATTCACTGCAGGGGAAATAACAGCACAGACACAGCAAGATACTTATGTTTGATTTCCAAACAGAGCACACTGATGACACTTTCGATAAAAAAAAACATCTGCTAAACAAACAAATGTAAATAAACTACAGGTGTATTGCTGTTTAATGACTTCATTATAAATAGATATGTGAACTGTGTGAGAGGTAAACACCTGTGAAGTTGGCAGGTGTCTTCAGGTGCATGAGTGCGATGTCAGCCTGTTTGGTCCGGCGGTTGTAGTGTTCATTCATGATGACCTGGTCCACCTGGAGGTTCTGTCGGTCCTGGTTGTCCATACCATACTGGGAGTGGAGACCCAGCACAGCAACCCAGTTAGACAGGTGGACATTCTTACTGGAGAGGAGAGGAGGAGACAGAAGGGACTGAAACTGAAACATCTGTTAGAGTTACAGATGGTTGAATCAAAGTGAAAAATAACAAACAACAGACAAAATGAATTATTAAGTGTCTGTCTATGGGCCAACAAAAACTGTATTTATACAGGTTATTAAGTGTCTATGCGCCAGCTCAAGGTAAGTGAAAAGTGCTTCAGGGTTGCTGAAAGACAAAGAAGAGATTAAGAATGTGTACCCCACACACACACACACACACACACACACACACACACACACACACACACACACACTCCCACACAACCCTTACCCAAAAACACAGTGTGCAGCCGTAAGCAGCCACTCGTTGTCAATCAGCGACGCTCCGCACACGTGACGACCCAGCCAGCTCAGCGACACCACCCAAGGCCACGCCCCCTTCACAGCATCTTCCCCACCCACCACCCTATTATTCTTCTTTTCCGTCCTCTCCTCCATCTGTTCTTTCTCTTTCTCTCTCTTCTCTCCATCATCCCAGGGAACAGATCTGGTTTTGTTGGAGATCTTACGTACGCCACAAGCTGAAATCATTTAGGCCAATTTCAGTGTTTGTTTTTTGTTATAGATCTTTTCTGACAACAGACTTCAACACGACTGAAAATGTTCTGCACTGCTGGCAGAATTAGGATGGAAATAAATCTGTGTGAGTGATGTGTGTATGGAGACCTGAGAAATGTCTTGTACTCACGTTGGTTATTGCAGCTCAAAGCCACAACCACATTCTCTGGGCATGCATCTCTGCAATAGTAAAACAAAGGGTTTATTCTGACCTACAGATTAAACAGATTAAAATCCATTATGTTTCATCAGCAAAACTATTGTGAATCAACTCAAAAGCCTGGTGTAAATAGCCATTTTTGAATGAACAGTCTTTCAAAACCACAAAATATAAATATATGGTATATAGATGGATATGTATAAAACTGTATGTATATAACAAACATTTTAAATAAGTGTGTTGAAATAAATCCTTCTGTTTTTCCTCTAAGTGTTTTCAAAGTGCTTGTTTGATAACCCCAGTGAAATGCTCATGAAGGTTGCTCTGGTAGCGCATGATGTGCCATAAACAAGAGCCTTTACATATTCCAAGTACAACATACGGTACGTTTGCTACGGCCGCTGTGGGAAGTCCCCTACCTACAGCACATGGAATAAAACACCTTTCCTGTGTATGTCTGAAAAAAAACTATTTCAGGTGCATCCTTGAGAGATCTATTCCTTCTTCAGCTTTAAGCAGACAGATGTAAACTATTGTCCAAAGTGAAAGTGACATCACATCCTGTGTTGACTCACCTGGACTCCAGGTGTGGACTACCATCAGGCCTCAGCAAAATAGAGATAAACGGAGAGTCCTCCTCTCTGGCTAACACAGAGATGGCTTCTCCTGACCTGCCACACACACAATGTCTCTCACTCACACAAAGATATCAATATCATATTCCATTTCAAGTCACACACACACACACACACACACACACACACACACACACACA
Source organism: Alosa alosa (assembly GCF_017589495.1). Taxonomy (NCBI): domain Eukaryota; kingdom Metazoa; phylum Chordata; class Actinopteri; order Clupeiformes; family Clupeidae; genus Alosa; species Alosa alosa. The sequence continues at coordinate 16,938,073 of NC_063199.1, forward strand.
CACTTACCTGTAGCCCAAGTAGCGGCAGAAGTACTGAGACAGATCTGATGTCCAGTTCTGAGCACATGCAGTGTAACGGCTGGTATTCACTTGAACCTGCAGTCTGGCCTCACCTGTACTGTTCACAGAGCTCACCGGCAGCAGGTGAACTAGACGGATCACAGAACAACACAGCACATATCAATACAGAAACAAATACAGACCTACAGTAGACGTACACAAATGTAAAACCACCACACAGATAGACATACCATACCACTTAACAAACATATACATGTACATACACAAACACAAACACATATGCAAACAACATACCAACACACACACACACACTCACACGGACACTCACCACACTGGGTTTCGTCAGAGGCATCAGGACAGTCCCGCACACCATTACACACACTGCTGCTAGAGACACACTCCCCAGAGCCACACTGGAATTGACCAGATGGACATGGCTCTGTAAAACACAAGAGCAGAAACTGATTATCTGCCAGGCAGACTGATCCTCGCATTTGATCGGTCAGTGTACATTATGTCATGCCTACTAAATTGGGTAATTGCTTTGAGATTTCAATGTCAGTAACAAGAGTGTATATATTTGCTGAACACACAAATAGTCTACATAAAGGCAGTAGAAAATTCACTAAAAACTTTTCAGATAAAGAGTGTAATTGACTGGGCAGATTTCAAATCATCCCATCTTTGAACGATGTGAAAGTGACATTTGGTCCCTTGGTGAATAAACAAGTCAGTAAAAATGATCAGCACTTTCTGTCTCACCTGGCTGGCCCAGTCGGATGCCAGAGGTGAAGTTGGCACAGAAACCTCGGTCATTTCCCGAGCTGTCCGTGAACAGCATCACAGTGATCTGACTGGTGGTTGAGAAGACATCCGGGAAACTACGTTCCCCAGTGAAGACACCTGTGGGAGAAGGGAAAGATCATCTCAAAAACATGCTAATTAAGAGAACGTATAGAAAATAAACACAACTCACACACACATACACACACACACACTGGGTACACACATATACACACACAGATTGCTACACCCATATATAAATGAAGAGTTTGGTTCCAAAACGCTATATCTCTGTTTTTAAAAACTCATGCTATTTAATTGTGTAGTAATATCTACCATTGGTGATATATAAATTAATTGCAGTTGTGTTGTTTGATTGAGTAAAGATAATTCAAATACCAATACCCAAATAACCGCACGAGAGAGAGAGAAAGAGAGAGCTCCTTACCCAGCAGTAGAGACGTAGGCCCTGGGCCATCTCTGACCTCCATGATATCATAACCCGACTCGAGGGCGAAATCCTGGAAGTGCAGCTGGATGTTCCGTCCTTCTTGTGCATGCAGGTTCCAAACACCTGAGGTAGACAGAACAGAGAACGCGTCACGTCATGTGTGTCCCACTAATCATGAGTGTATGTGAGAGAGAGTGAGCAAGCTTACAGAAGGCCCTGTTTCCATGACTGCGAGTGTCTAGTAACATGTGTGTGGCTCGTGGTTTAACAGCACAAGCGGTAGCGTTGCCATCTGACAATCGCTTGGCCTGGGTTCGATCCCCGAACCTGCCGTTGTGAGTCTGTGTCGCTCTGTATCTGCTAAATACCACTCACCTTATTGTCCTTTACATCCATCTCCTGGTAGCATACCACACCAGACTGACAAAGTATTGAATAACAGGAGGCTTACAGTAAGTGCTAATATGAGACGTCTGGTTAGCCCATACTTTAACAGCACGTCCTCGTGGGTAAGGTGGAGAAGCGATAGTGGAACAGAAGGCTTCAGTACTCACAGGAGGCCTTGTTCCCGTAGCCATGTGGGTAGTTCGGAGAACAGAATGTAGAGTTGGGCTCCCACAGGTCAAAGGGGCCCCCACAGTCGGCTGTAAAACACACAAACACACACACACACACACACACACACACACACACACACACACACACACACACACACACACACACACACACAGGTTACAGTCACAAAGCCATGAAGGATTCTGTAAAGCATGTAAGGCATGTTGTGGGATGTGTTACTTACAGTGAGAGAGAGATAGAGAGAGGGGGAGAGAGAGAGAGAGATTTGACCTACGTGGTATTGGTGGTGGAGTAGTTGGGGTCGGCACTGGAGTGGGCTCAGGTGGACCCCTTCACATACTCCGTTGCTCAGGTTGATGTCATCCAAAGCTATGTCATTTCCTCTGCTTGTTCTTTTCTGGGCCTCAAAGACTACCTGGCAACCAAACAGAAGATTCCAATCAAATGTCACATTCATGTGCTGGTTAAAAAACTATAACTCTGTGTATAATATTACCCATAGCAGGTGAATGTGTTTTCATTTGACAATTTGATAATGTGTGTGTGTGTGTGTGTGTGTGTGTTTCTTTGTTTGTTTGTGTCTGTCTGTGGCCTCTGCTTACTGTGATGTTTGAGGTGACTTTGAGGCTGATCTGGCCATAGTTCCAGTGGTCTCCATAATTGTCCTCCTTGTGGAAGAGCACATAGGAAGTAGAACCGTTCTTCACCCGAATACTCAGACTGCTCACTTCCTGTCCGTACATGTGGTACCTGCAGACATACAGCATCAACACGTCAAGAAGAATGCCACACAAATTGGCACACACATGCACAAACAAAACCAAACCCATAGAAAAACATATATCAATGCAAACACACAAATACAACACTCACAGACATGCATAAATAGAAACTACAAACACATACGCAAACGCATATATGTGCACCCATACCCATACTGTACATATATCAATGCAAACACAAAAACACAACACTCACAGACATGCATAAATAGAAACTACACATACGCAAACGCATATATGTGCACCTATACCCATACATATACATAGATCCCCTCCACACACACAAACACACACACACACACACACACACACACGCTCTGCACTGACCAGAAGCTAAGACAAAGAGGCTCTTTGGAGTGTGCAAGAGGAAGACTGTGCAGTCTGAAGCTCCTCTGCCAGTTACCAAAACCTGCTGGGGTCACCACGTAGAAGCCTGCCATTAAAACATAAGAGTTGAGAGTTCATCCACTATCTCTGACTTATGAAACCTTAATTCAAGTCAATACAGGGTTATACAGGGCCTTCCCCTTTTTAAATGGGCCTAAAAGCCATTGCAAAGCACACATGAGTTTAAAGAAGATATTGGTCTGAAAGACATTATAATACACATTACAATTTGAATTAGTATAAGTATATAAGTATATATACTCTTGATCCCGCGAGGGAAATTTGGTCTCTTTTTTTTTTTATCCTAATCCGTGAATTAGTGAAACACACTCAGCACTCAGTGAACACACAGTGAGGTGAAGCACACACTAATCCCGGCGCAGTGAGCTGCCTGCAACAACGGGGAGCAGTGAGGGGTCAGCTGTGCCTACTGGTCGGGGTTCGAACCGGCAACCCTCCGGTTACAAGTCCGAAGCGCTAACCAGTAGGCCACGGCTGCCCCCATTTATTATAAAGATAATGTCATTGTCTACAAGCCTATAAACACAAGAATTGACTGCTTTATTGTCAATTGCATATCTTGCCTCCTATCACCAGCTTGTCACATCTGCGCTCTTTAAGCCATCTTTCAGCTGTACAAAGAACAGAGACAGCTGGCCTCACCTGACACGTTCCCCAGGGTGTGGTCCGTGCTGGGGCCGGTGGAGGGGGGAAAGGTGGGCCCTTGGACCCGGATCCAGTCCCCATCATCCTCAGGCTCCTGCCTCCAGAAACACATGCCATCCTCGAAAGAGCAATGCACCTTCTGCTCGTCTGAGCATTGTCACCATAGAGTAGACACAGGAGAGGGGACATTGTGACAGAGGACTCCAGATGCTCACACTGGCCTTGACCACTTGACTACACATGCACATGTCAGTTAAAGATCACGGGTCCCATACCTCAGGGACCACACATATCGCCACCTATCTGTGTACAGTACAGCATGTTGCTTGGACAAAAAAAAAATCTGCAAAATGAATTAATATAATGCAAATGGTTTTATAAGATGAAATAATTAAATCTTTTATTCCATCTTAACTTATTTGGCTTAGATGTGGCCCTGGTCTCACCCTGATATGGCGCAATACAGACACAGTAGCCAAAGCAAAACATGGCAAGATCCACTCTGGACGCATCTCAGGCATGTCATAATTCCTATGCTTCTGTTCAGTCCCTAGAGGTGCTCTAATCCTATGATGCACCATGATGAGAACTCACTCGAGAGATTGCTGAGGTCCTGGGCTCTGAAGGTGGCGTTGAACCCGGGGAGGGTGTTGGCGTAGTCCGTGGAGAAGACCACAGTGGCCTTGTCAGACATCAGCCACAGGGTCCCTGGAGGGTTGGAACCTGACAGAGAGTCTGAGACACACAAGGACATTCACTAAGTGGGTTTACATGGACACTTCTAATCCAATTAGAATCAGAATAAAAATGACACATATACACACATTGATCGGAATAAAACTACCGATCCTGCTAACCCTAGGATTTTAATTGGAATGAAAGGAGTGGTGCATTCCGTTCAGATTTCCAACTAAACAGCCCTGAATATGTACATGTACAATCAATTGGCAGCAATCAAAGATATAAGTAAGTATATAGTATAAGTATATATACTCTTTTGAGTCTCTGCATTTAACCCAATCCGTGAATTAGTGAAACACAGCATATAGTGAGGTGAAGCACACACTAATCCCGGCGCAGTGAGCTGCCTGCAACCACAGCGGCGCTCGGGGAGCAGTGAGAGGTTAGGTGCCTTGCTCAAGGGCACTTCAGCTGTGGCCCACTGGTCGGGGCTCGAACCAGCAACCCTCCGGTTACAAGTCCAGAGTGCTAACCAGTGGGCCACAGCTGCCTCTCAATATATGCACACGTCTGTGCAATAAACGATTGTTCTATGCAATGTGCAGCCTTTTATCTTTTTCTGATTACTTCTAAGTTTGGCCCAGCACTCTTGAAAACAAAAAAGAGGCCGAGTGTGGCCTGCTCCTAGCCCATGTCATTTGAAGTATTTGGGCTCCACTCACATGTTAAGATTTTCTTTGGTCCGATTCCCTCATACAGGGTCAGAACATCAGTGTCCTGCTCAGTGTGAAATGACTGGAAGTCCACCTTTATGGACAGTCCCTCCTGCACCCTACACAAGCAGACACAGAAGCAGCACTGTAAGCGTTCACATGGAGGGACACATGCATTCGTGATGGACAGGAGTATGGAGGGTGGAAAGTGGACGATGGACATGGATGATGGATGACGACAACTATTCTTATGATGAGTAATGACAGACAAGGAGAGATAAGTGACAATAATTGTGTGGGTTCGTGCGATAAGTGTGTGTGTGTGTGTGTGTGTGTGCCGTTATACCGTATGATCCAGCGACACACTCTCTCGTTCTCGTACGGCAGAGGGAAGTTCTCTGACTGGAACGATCCTGCTGGACCCTGCAGGACAAACTGCCCATCACAGGCTGTCGCTATGGAAACAAGAAAGCATCTATGGTGATATGACCAACTTTGAGAAACTCGGAGAGAACATAGACCTCTAAAACAAGCAAACGTAACTGTGAGAACAACTCCACATCAACACAAGAGCACAGACAGAACACTAAAAACAGAACACGGAGAACATATAGAGAACAGAGAAATACTACGGAGCACAGAGAGGCTCGAGAACCCAGTCTACGTAGGATATACCACATAAGAGAGCAGAGAACAAAGAACATATGACATAGCGGGAGCATCACATGAATACAGAAAGTCTCTAGAGAGTAGGACAGAAAACAATTCAAACAGAACAGCCAGACAGTGTGGAGATCACCAGCGAACACAGACTGAACAGAGTGAAGACATAGCAGACAGAGAGCGAACAGGACAGGGGGGGTCCAGCAGAGGGAAGACATAGCAGACAGAGAGCGGACAGGACAGGGGGGGTCCAGAGGGAGGCGCAGGATGCTCTAGCAATATAGGCATGCTCACTCAAACACTTTATAAAGTATTTTGGGTGTGAGTTACAAATGTTAGTCTTGAAGTGGAGGAAACCGCACTCTCTTGTGCATTATACTTTTAAAAGGATTTATTGCACCATGCCCTTGACTACAAATGTGTTTCGGCAAGGCGCGGATGCTCACCACAGAGCTTGTCGTCCTCATCGGCTCCGTCAGGACAGTCCTTCACCCCATCACACCACTGGGGCAGCGCCACACAGGTCTTCCCATCCCCACACATCCTCTCACCCTCAGGACATGGAACTGAAGACACACACACACACACACACACACACACACACACACACACACACACACACACACACACACACACACAGAGAGAGCGAGTGAGAGATTAGACTTATTCAATAGGAAACTCAGAGAGAGATGTTTAAACATTGTATGCTGTATCTCTGTCTTCTTTTCCTTGTGATACTACTGTGTTATTTGTAACACTAGCTTTGGCAACACTGTACCAAACAGTCATGCTAATAAAGCCCCTTTGAATTTGAATTTGAGAGAAAGAAAGAAAGAGAGAGAGAGAGAGAGAGAGAGAGAGATTAGACTTATTCAATAGGACACTCAGAGAGAGAGAGAGAGATTAGACTTATTCAATAGGAAACTCAGAGAAAGAGAGAGAGAATGAGAGAGAGAGATTAGACTTATTCAACAGAAGATACTGAGAGTAATGTCACTAAGAGAGATTCTCTGTGTATAGGATGCATTGGTTAGAATGATAGAGGTGATTGTAGGTTTAGAAAACTGGACACACACACACACACACACACACACACACACACACACACACGTCAATGTTACAGAGAAACAGTACACTATGATGACGAACAATAGAAATGGAGGACTCTGGACTGATTCAAGATTGATCTTAACTGACTTTTGACATGCACCAAGACATACAGTACAGCTGCTATTATGAGAACTCTTAATATGAGGACCATACCTGGACTAGTGGTCAAAGATGTGCTGGTGGTGACGGTGGTGACGGTGCTGCTGGTGTTTGGGGTGATTGATGACTGTGTGGTGCTGGTCCCTACAGTCGTAGAAGTTGGTCTGGATGTAGTAAGATCCGGTTTCTCTGCATGGCAACCAACACATTGCACTGCATTGTATGCAACAGATTTTGTATACAAATAGGCGTGGTGGAACAGCAGTAATGTCACTGACTGACAATCGGTCGAAGCAGGTCGAATCCCGCCATTACAGTCTGTGTAGCTTTTGGTAAAAGTGTCTGCTAAATATCAGTCAACTTCATGTTTTAACTTTAGATTTGAACATTAAAAGGTCAAATAAGTCTCTATCTATCTATCCCCCATTGGGGGGCAGCCGTGGCCTACTGGTTAGTGGTTCGGACTTTGCCGGTTCGAACCGCGATCAGTAGGCACGGCTGAAGTGCCCTTGAGCAAGGCACCTCACCCCTCACTGCTCCCAGAGCGCCGCTGTTGTTGCAGGCAGCTCACTGCGCCGGGATAAGTGTGTGCTTCACCTCACTGTGTGTTCACTGTGTGCTGAGTGTGTTTCACTAATTCACGGATTGGGATAAATGCAGAGACCAAATTTCCCTCACGGGATCAAAAGAGTATATATACTATACTTATCTATCTATCTATCTATCTATCTATCAGAAAACTAGAAGAACGGGAGCCTGGGTAGACCTCTCAGTAGAGGAAACAGACGTGGTGGTGGGGCACTGTCCTACCTGAGATGGTCACAGAGTCAGGGTCCACAACCAGCCCCCCCAGGTTAACCCCCCCACTCTGCAGGCTCTTCACCAGCTGCTCCTGGGCCTCTATGGACCCCACCACTCCCCGCAGAAAGAGGGCAAAGGTCACCACCACACTGCCCTGCCTGAGGGGCACAAGAGAAGGGAAGGCAACACAGAGGAGAGTCTACCTTCATCCTTTCCCAGTTGATTTCTACTGTATGTACTGTATAGGCACCAGTCAATCCTGGGGATCGATATACAGAAATGTACACCAAGTTGTATTGCTAATCAATCAGTAACTCTTAATCCATACCTTATCTGATCAGTCAAGATTTAGGAGTCTCATTTATCTCACCTGAAGCTCTGAATGTCACATCCCATGTAATGATCTTTGAGGGAGCTTTGACTGTAGGCCTCAGATATCTGAAAAATGAGAAATGAGAAATGGCACTTTGCAGCTGACGATCTACTTTCCCATGAAGAAAACCCATAACCCCCCCGCCCCCCCCCCTTACCAGCCTTTCGGTGTCATAAGCCAGAGCTTTGAACTGTGCACTACTGCTGTCAAGGAGCTCCGGGGTAAAATCCACACCTTTGGAGATGGTTAGACTCCCGCTCATCTCTGACTGCACTGAACCATCCGTGAGTGCTGTGAGACATAAATCCCTCGGTCACCCCCATGAGCACTTTTCCAACTTCTCCATCAGCTTTCAGGCCTATAGTAAGACTAAAGACTCAAGAGAACCCTCTGCTCTGCAAGTGATAGATGGTATAGGTACCAAATTGCTTATCATAAACAAACAAAATAAAAGAATTCAAGCTTAAATTAAGCAAGAAATTGCCTTAAAACGGGGTAATTAATGTAAAAATAAACAAAGCATTGAAGTATTACTGGAAGAGAACGAGAGAGGGGTGAGTCATGGAGAAAAGCTTTTCACAGAAGGAAAAGAGAGTGAGTGAATTTGTGTGTGTGTGTGTTCTAACCTTCAGGACTGAGGGCCAGCCAGGTCACCACGGCGAGGGCCACACACACCACAAGCAGAAGCACCACCACCACAGACAGCAGCGCCTCCAGCGAGGAGAAACGATCCCTCCATTTTGACATGATTCTCTCTCACACACACACACACACACACACACACACACACACACTCTTCTGTCAAGATCACGGACACTCTCCTCTTAGTTGAGGGTCCTCAAACACACTCCTCTCTCTTCTTCAGGTCCACACACATATATATAAACCCTGCTCGTTTCTTTGAAGGTCCACGGTTGTACTCTTTTCCTCTTCCAGGTCTTCACACACACACACACACACATACACTCAAGCTAGTCTGTCCTGTGGATCTTGACACATTCCGTTGCTCATTGAATGTTCTAGTGCTCAAGTCACTCCCGTTTCACCTGCTCTAAAGGACGTTATTAAAGGCAGGTACTACAGCAGGTGTGAGTTTAATCTAAACTGATATAGCCTTAATCTCACATTTATGATATTAGTTATAAATGCCTCTTAATCAGTCAGAATGACCTCAGCTATAACTGCCTGTGTGTCTTTCAATTGGTGGTGTCCCTTTACTCCCTTGGCATTCTTTTGAATGAAATACAAACCGAATCCTTCTGTCCCGTGTTGAGCTCATTTCTGTGAAAGAGGTAGAGGGGCACTGCACATGTGCTATTTATCTGGTCTCACACACACACACACACACACACACAGCAGTAAAGTTTATGAAGCAGTAAACAGGCAGTTATTAGGGATTATCTCTCATGCATGTTAATGGTAACACACCCAGAACCAGATTGGGTGGCTGAAGAATAGTACTCTTCTATTGCATTGTTTTTGTTTCTCTTGCATTTGTTGTGTGTCTCTCACACTCATAAAGTACACGCTGTCTAGTAGATTTTGGACAGTAACTGCTTATGTGTATGATCATTTCAACCCTCCTCACCCAGGGAAATCTGCTTGTGCCTCTAAATAAAAAGGTTACCATAGAAACACAGAGGGCTTCCCTTGAGTGCTTATGGGAATTCCCTGCAGTTTCATCATTTTTAATCAAGATTGAATTACAGTCAAAAATAAATGATTTACTGAGTTTTAAGGCTTTACTACAGAACACTGTAGTTCCATATCAGTGGTCAGAGTCCAACTGCTTTCCAAAATAGATTAGATGTAATGAAATTGTCATTAGTCACACTAACTGACAGAATTATCAAAAGTCTATCAACCATATTGCATAGTCATTTGAATCAACATTTTAAATGTGACTTAAATATACTGAGAACAAGGTGAAATGGGCTACAATTGACGAAAATAAATACAATGCACTTCCAATGTATTTTTTTCTATAAATATAAATATTATCTGGTCCAATAACCAAAGATCACTTAAAAATATGTACACTGTTAGAGGAAAGACTAGAAAGGGTATTGGCTTGGCTTCACGGTTACACAAGACTCTTAGCCAAGTACACTTGTTTCAGATACACTCTGTTTAGGAGCAGAAGGCGGGTGAAAGGCAAAACATCACACATCAAATGCACATACATAGCCAAACACAGCATTAAACCATTTAGCAGCTACAAATTAGCAGCATTGGGGCAGCCGTGGCCTACTGGTTAGCGCTTCGGACTTGTAACCAGAGGGTTGCCGGTTCGAACCCCGACCAGTAGGCACGGCTGAAGTGCCCTTGAGCAAGGCACCGAACCCCTCACTGCTCCCCGAGCGCCACTGTTGTTGCAGACAGCTCACTGCACCGGGATTAGTGTGTGCTTCACCTCACTGTGTGCTGAGTGTGTTTCACTAATTCACGGATTGGGTTTAATGCAGAGACCAAATTTCCCTCACAGGATCAAAAGAGTATATATACATTTACATTTACTTATGAGAACACTCAACAACTGTTTCCTCATTGACATCCACTTGGACTGGTGACCACAAAGAGTTTAATCTGTATGTGCATTTATTTTAAGGCAATGTGCAGATTAGGCTATAAACAACACAAAAGTTGAATATAAATGGATAAACAACTGACATTCAAAAAGTACAATAGTACAAATATATGAAATTAATCATATGAACAATATCATAAAGGTCAACATCAACCCAGAAATCAACTGCAGTTGAAAACTGGATTACGAATGAAAGGCTAAAGCACAAACGGCTGAATTCAATCGTTTCACAGAAAGCAGACTGTAGTATTAATCAGGCCCTCTAGAGTGGGAACGGCGCACCCTAGAGCTGCTCATGGCCTTGTCTTTGAGTCTGCTTACAAATAATTGTAAATATAAATATTGTTTCTGACCCTCACCAGAAGGGCGTATTAGATATACATATTCAAAAGAAATGAATCCCAAACAAAAACAAAAGTCAGGTAACATTTAAAGGACACCATATTCTCAAAAGAACGTTATTATGTCGCTCTTTCTCTCCTCCATCACACATCACATTAGATAAAGTGCTGAGTCACTGTGTGAAAGGAAGTCTTTCAGATGACGCAGAGCAGCCCATAACTGGCTACACATTGAGCATAGGACACCCGGCATGATATGGAAAGAGCTAAGGATCCCAGGTTTGTGTCTGTCTATCTTTGCACATGGTCATCTATATACATGAGTGTGTGTCTGTGTCAGTATATGTATATGTGTGGCACAGTATGTATACTATATATTTGTGTGTGTGTGTGTGTGTGTGTGTGTGTGAGTGAGTGAGTGAGTGAGAGAGAGAGAGAGAGACTCATGTATTGGTATTGTGTCTGCTCTGATGCCGGTGTTTCCTACTTCTCATCCTCTTGTGTTTGCGCCGTTTGACTTCCTTCTCTCTCTCCACCTCCTGAGCCTTTGGATTTAGAGGCACTGGGAGCCTCTCCCTACCCCTCTCTCTTTCCTGAACGGACACTGGAGGTTTCTCTCTGTCTCTCTCCCTTTCCTGAACGGACACTGGAGGTTTCTCTCTGTCTCTCTCCCTTTCCTGAACGGACACTGGAGGTTTCTCTCTGTCTCTCTCTCTTTCCATCTCTCGCTCCTTTGGGGGCGGTGCCTCCTCCCTTTCCTGTGCAGGGGGTGCTGGCGGGGGCAGAGGAGTTAGAGGTGGCGTCCAGAAAGGCCCACGCCAGGGCGGCAGAGGGGAAGTAGAACTGAAGAGTCCAGCGAAGGGGTTGGGGGCAACTTGGTGTGGGAGAGGGGTTAGAGGGGGTAGCTGACAGGGAGTCCAGTTACAGACCTGGAAAACACACACACACACAATGATAAATGCACAGACTTTAAAAACATACACATACCATTTAATTTAATGTTCCTATTTGTTAGTGAGTGGCCTACTGCATTTCCCCTGGTGATCTGGTCTTGAGATCTGCAGTCGCCATGGGGAGTAAAGCCACTGAAGTTAAAGATGGGAGAATCCTGGGGACACACTCCTCTCCTGCCAGGGTCACACACACACACACACACACACACACACACACACACACACACATGACAAGGTAAAATGTTGAACATGCGCCCTCTAGTGTTTCTTTTTTGCCTGATTATTTGCTTGAGCAGGCAGATAACAAACCAGGAAACCACTGTTATAGAGTACACACAGGCAGGCAGACAGAATGACAGATAGCAGATAGAAGGCATACTAGAGCAGGGGTTCTCAAACCTTTTGGTTCCAAGCACCTCCTGTGGGGGAGAACACTCTCCGAGTACCCACTCATAATTGTAACAGTTAAGCATGCCATTTGTATTCTCTGAAGATGTGCCCTGCTTCATTATCCCTTGCTTTCTGACTTGGTCTTTTGCCAACTTTAGATTTTGCATAACTTGATGATCTGGACTGACTCAAAACATTTCTCCACGTTCATCAGCTAGCTATCTGGCAAATGAGCCAAGCTAAGCAGCAGTAGGAATGCTTCTTTGTGACCCGTCACCTGAGTAAAGTGATATGTGATAGTGAAGTGATGGAGAAGTTAAAATTTAATGTTAATGTGGGTGTGAGCAAAGAGACACAATTTGCTTGTTTTACTAGTGAAAAGTAGAAAAGGGTCATCATCTCTGTAGATACACATTTTTAAAAAAAAATGATAAACCACAACTTTATAATTTAAAGCAAATTCTCTTGTTGTCCCCGGGCCCCAGTTTGAGAACCACTGTATTAAACCACAGCCAAAGACGTTCTAGGCAGACATGAGGCCATGCAGAAGAGACAGATCCCACCTGACTATGTTAGGTCCTCTATCCTCAGAGCCCGGAGATCCAAAGCTACCCCAGGGGTCCTGTGAGCTTCCTGGAAAGAAAAAAGAGGGACAACAGCAAAAATACATTTATCCAGCTGTGCAGCGCTGTATTCTTAGACATTTTACAATTTTTGTACAACAGGGAGACTGAAAAGTTCATTCAGAAACACCTGCGCTGAAAAACATCTTTCAAGATTTTTTCCAGGTATCCAGCCCACAGTCTTTAAGAACTCCAACTTTTTTTAAGGAAGGTATCAATTAATCTGAAAAAGAGCTTTATCAACATCATGAAAATGCAATACACAACCAATGGTGTGCCCCCTCCTGTGTGGACAACCAATGGTGTGCCCCCTCCTGTGTGGACAACCAATGGTATGCCCCCTCCTGTGTGGACAATATGATGGAGGACAGAGGAGGGTTGCAGTCTGATGCTGAACCAGAGACTTTCTAATGAAGAGACACAGCACTTTAAAAATCCTCCATAGAAATGCATGGGGTTAGTTTGTAACGCCAATATGGCAGTTGTCTTCACATATCCCAGCCCTTCTGCGGCAAAACGTCGACATGTGAATACATTGAGCCAATTATGCGGTGTGTTGTGAATACATTGAGCCAATCATGTGCGCACACGCATTTCTGCCGAAATAGATGCCCGATAAGTGCCCAAAAAGTGTTGCAATATGGCCGCAGAGTGGAGGGACTTGTCTAAAAGGACTTTGGCTGAACCTACACCCAGAGTTGTTCATGTCACCATTTGTAGATTTCAGAGGGTGAATCAAACTAGACTTCTGACAAACAGCAGCCTTAATGTCCCTCAGTTGATCAAGAGAGAAGGTATGTGCTGTGCTGTGCTGTGGCTCACCTGTGCTGAAGTTCAGTTTGAGGGGCCTCCCGTACAGAGAGATCCCGTTGAGGAGGGCGATGGCATAAGGCACAGCCTCAGCATGCTTGTACAGCACGAAACCAAACGGCCTTCGCCGGCCTTCAACGACCATCGTCACCTTCCTCACCGGACCAGCCTAGAGGACGCAAGGAATATGGTGAATCAGTCAGCCCATATATTCATGGTTTTTACCACACAGACCTAATAAGTAGGGAAAGGGGTTAGCTCACCATAATAACTTCATTCAAATTTAGATTACACACGTCACACCAATGCTGCCTCCAGCTTAATTAAGGAGGAGAGGGTGTCATGTCAGTTGCATTGGTCTAGGCTATTATTCAACACCATACTAATAACCAAAGAGAATATCTTGTTTGGAAGAAAGAGGTTGTAATCTGGATTAGGTAGGTGATGAAAAGCCTTTTGATGATGCTGGTTATGAACTATGAACTGTGGAAAATAAGCATGCAAACTTTAAATCATTACATTTGCTTCAAATCGGTCAAAAAGTTGCTCCGTAGTTGACACATTGTAACATCCACAAACTAATGACAACACTTTAGAACAGGCCACAATTGTAACAACCAAAAAGCAGTTCCTCACCTAACGAAATTGGTACAAATCGAACAGGTCTCCCCTGTCCTAAACGCCACAAAACTTAACAATGAGCTTTTCATTGTATACAACTATAAATGTCATTACCAAGCTAGCCTACTCGTAGGTTAAATGACTCTCCGGCAATGTGGCAGCACGAGTTTGAAGATGGAGGGTTACCTACCTGCAGAAAAAGCTCGTACAGAATCTCCTCCTTTACCAGAGGATCCAAATTTCCGACGAAAACAGTTTTGTTGGCATCGCCTGGCATCGCCATGCAGGATGTCAGAAATCGAAAAATGAACACCGTGTGAAAATACTCTCAGATTTGGTGAGCGCTGCTGACTGTGCAAGTGATGCCATTGATTGTCGTAAAAAGAATTGGGGATGTTGCGACGGTGGCGTAGTACTATTGCATCGCCAGAGGGCGCCGACTGAAAATATTTGATGAGGTCTCTTTAGGTTGCCAGATTCTCCAATAAGCTTTAGAACATTTAATTAGTGTCGTCACTTTAATTGCATGTAGATTTGTAAAGAATTACCACGCCCATTTAAGGCATAATTATTACATTAAGCCTGGTAAGGTGTTCGGGTCTGTTGGACCAGTTTTCAATGTTTGCTAAAAGAAAAAATATGCTGTTTATTATTTCTTCTAAGTCAAACTCAAACTCATGGGCCTTGGCTCTTATTATTTACCAAATGACTGCACACGGTATTCTACACCCCCCCTCCCCATTACATAGGTGTTTGTGCAAAATATCACGTATTCACGTTTATCATGTTTTAATGCACTTATTTGATTTAGGCTACTTGTCTTGTGTGCTGTGCTATTTTGTTTTGCTTTCACGTATGGACGTTGATAATCCTGCGACAGGTGTTCTTAATCAATCAATACCAATGAACTGACAATAATTCACTGAGAGACTCAACCATCTAGCCTATCAGAACGGGGCTGCCTGGTATGAATGGGAACAGGTGTGTTGGAATGTTGTTGACTATATTTGCAGGACCAACAGGCTCAGAGGGGAATATCAAGTCAGACAAGTAACTGCACCAGACACAGCAGCGGATCCAGAGGTGTGCAGTCGGACACACAGCAGAAGCAGCAGAGATGTAAAGTAACTAAGTAGAAATACTTAAGTACTGTACTTAAGTATGAATGGGGAATATCTGTACTTTACTTGAGTTTTTCTTTTTCTTTCTACTTTTAATTTTACTTCTACATTTTAAAAATTAGATGTGTACTTTTACTTCACTACATTTTCTTTGGCAACGATAGATAGATAGATAGATAGATAGATAGATAGATAGATAGATAGATAGATACTTATCCCCAAGGGGAAATTCAAGGTCTCAGACATCACACACAACATGCACTTACAGCAAAAAAAGTAAAATAAGTATATAAATATAAAAAACTCCACTGCACAATATGAGACAGTAGAAGATAAAAAATATACTAAATAAACTAAATCAAGTATCCACATAGTGTTCTTAAGGATGATCAAGCATGAGATGCTTGCAGTGACAGGGCAGGGACTGAGCCTGTAATTCTGTATGCATGGTAAGGTAATATGAGAGTGAGTGTCATAGTGATGGTGCAAATACTGTAAGTAAGTCCAACAGTGCAAGAATAAAGTCTAGAGACCAGCATAAAATAAATATGGACCTATAAGAGAATAATGTAGACAAAGTAAAATAAAAAACTATATCAGTGCAAGAATAGGTTGACGTAATAGGGTTACAGCCGTTGGTCAAGTATTTAGTACGGCCACAATCCAGGCTGTGGGAGGGAGGGAGGGAGGGAGGGGTTATGCATATGTGTTAATCTAGCCTGTAAACAGTGTAGCAGTAAAACAGTAGGCTAGTGGACAGTACATACACAAACATGGAGAAGGTGGAGAGGCAGGCAGACCATGCAGAGAAGTCTATCTCTCCTCTTCCCTTTAGTGAAGCATTGAACAGTTCAATGGCCCTGGGGACAAATGACTTCCATAGAAAGACATTACATAGAAAGTAAGCTGAAATAATGTGCAAATGAAAACAAAAGCCACAGTTTCCATTCAGCATGTTATATTTGCTGAATATATAGCCCCAAGATCTAATTTTCTGACCTGATGTCACCACAGGACAGCAATAAATAAAGACAAAGTGAGTTAAGGCCAAGCAAATATAGCTAAGACATAGCACAGCAAGACCTACATAGGCTTATGTAAGGAGTTGAATGAAATTAAAATTCTAACTGCACTTTTCATTAATAGCACTTAGGCTTTCAAAACGTGTTTATGGACTGTGATGTACCTGCCTTTCCAACCATGTTGGATGAACTTCATTATAGGCCTATATAAATGGAATCAGAAGTGAAAAATGAATGGCAGCCATACCTTTGTTCAGGCTTCGAATACATTGTGTATGAAGTGTAGGGACCCAGTTTTAAGGTGCTGCACTTAATAGCCTATCCAAAGCTCTGACTGCTTTCGTTTTCATTAGAAGCATAATGAAGGAATCGGGTTGTCACCCCACCTGGCCTCCAAAGGTTTTACTACTAAACTAAACAGGGGCGTAGCACAAGATCCTGGGCCCTAGGCAGTCCTGATGGGCCCCCCATGCATACTGTATATTCCACACTTTTCAAGGGCCCTCTCCCCCCTTGGGACCCTGGTAATCAGTCCCCTATTTACTCCCAGTTTGACGCCCCTGACTGTAAATAATAGATACTTTAAGACTTTTACTTAAATGGTATGCTTATAGATTACTTTTACTCAAGTGTAGATTTCGGATACTTTATACAACAAGCAGCAGCTACAGAACAGCAGGACAACAGCTTTCTGATTTTGGGCAGTACAACGCGCACAAGCTATATTCCGGGTGGCAATTTATTTCTGCACCCGGCAATGTGAGTAGCACGATCCTTGTCCTTTTCGCCTAAGGTGACGTAATGTTGCATTAGAATCCTGGTATGCTCCACACTGTTCTGTTTCAGTGAAGAGATTATAACGCTGCTGGTGATCAGGTTGGAGAGCTGAGTACAACCGGACGGTGTTGTGCTACTTTGGACCGCTTGCGGGTTGCTGTGCGGGGGACTGCTTGGCTAGGCTTGCTCGCTCACTGTAGACTGGGACTGTTGAACTGATGTGTGGTATCTGGTGCTGCTGGTGGCTGACTGCTGTATTGGCTTACTGATATTTATTCTGTGTTAGGAGTCTAATGTAATTTTAAACTGTGTACTTTGTGGTCAGTTGACCAGTGTTATTTATTAATTTTATATTTAATAAATGTATAACAAAGATTGTGAACCCCTTTGCCTCATTGATCGTTTCCACTGCCTAGGCCTACTGACTTTTCTTGAAAAGGTAGGTTATAGCCTACATTGCTGTCTGGTCACGTGCAGCCAGTGACATGTGTCTGTGCATCTATGTGTGTGTCTGTGTGTCTGCGTGTCTGTGTGTGTGAATGCTGACTTTCTGCATCTGCTATTCCCACACAAAGTTACAAAATTGTTACATTTCAAGCACTTTCACCTGTTCTTATTAAGTTCTAAGATATAAGCACCAATAATGATCAAAAATCTTGTTTCTATTCCTATTGTTTGTATTGTTGTTGTTTCTATTTTTTACCTTTTTTATAATTGAATTTCCTCGTTCTCTCTCAAAAATGCAAATATGCATGAAGTGAATAAGCCTAAAATCACTGCGATGACTGCTTGATGTTGTTTTTGTGAAGTCAGATTCAGTCACAGCTCGCATTCTTAGCCAAATGAAGTTCAACATATCTGGGCTAGGCCAGCTGGTTAAAATCAGTCTTTTGCATTTTATCTTAATTTACTGTTCTCGAGTAAAACCACTTTTTCCAAAGTAGACTCAAAACAGATAACACATGTTTCTTCTATCAGTTATTTTGGGGCTGGGTGGGGGTTCACATATTATGTTCTCAAGCTCTTCTGTTATTCTGTAAATAGACAGTGGAGAGGACTCCACAGGTAGGCTCATAAGGAATGTGTCACCTTTCAGCAGGTTGGCCCAAGGCAAGGGGGTGGGGCTCAGCATTTTACAGGAGGGGCAGGGCAGTCTCTACTTCCTTGAGTGCAAACACACCGACTGACCAAGAAAGGAGCCGCTTCCAAAGGTCGGTAAAGCATTCTCGTTCTCTCTCTGTCTGTTTCTCTTTCTAAATCTCTCAACTTCTCTCCACAAATCTGTTTTTTTCTTAGATCTAATTATATTCTGACCTCGTTGAAACTGGCAGTGAAACCATTGCTATGTGGTATGGACTCTGAGACTTGATTTTAGTATTGTGTGTGTGTGTGTGTGTGGTGTGTGTGTGTGTGTGTGTGTGTGTGTGTGTGTGTGTGTGTGTGTGTGTGTGTGTGTGTGTGTGTGTGTGTGTGTGTGTGTGTGTGTGTGTGTGTGTGTGTGTAAACTGAGCTTGTGACAACAAAAAGGTGAAACAAAGGTGCGTGTCAGACTTCTTTCTGAACAAGTGCAAGTGTATTTGCTGATCTGTTTCTCCATTGACATACTCTGAGGTCCCTTATCATATCACACAGGAATAGAATAGCTGTCCAGCGCTTAGATGTTTACTGATTTAAGGTACCGTCTGTGTCCTCTGAATTGAACTGAATATTAATTTATTTTTACCTTTTTATCTTTTATGCATGTACAGTATGGCATCTTTCAGAGATGCTTAGAGATAATTTCCCACATTCTCTCTTTCTTTCTTTCTCTTTCATTCTTTTATTCTTTCTCTTTCTCTCTTTCTTTCTCTCTCCCTCTCTCTCTCTTTCTCTTGTTGTGTGTTTTAAAGTGTTCCTCTGCTGAGACCAAAGCTAAGTTTCACATGGTTAATGAGACTGGAGTAGTCATTGTGAAACTCTCCTGGGAACATGACCTGTTACAGTCGACTTTTAGTTTTGATGTTTGTGACTGGGAGGAAGGCTGAGAACTCCACCCACCTGAAACTTGATGGACTTGAATGCCGACTGTTAATGGAGTGGGCACACTTGAATTCACCCATGTAGCTGTGGGTGAAACCAGACCAAACTCTCTTGATTTCTCCCTCTTAATACATTCCAGTGTCCTTCCTCTGGTTGTGGGAAGAAAACAAGATCCTTTTCTTGATGAGCAGCTGACTTCACAGATATGCACAGGAAAAGTGTATATCCATGTCCATTCCAGGAGTGGAATTTCCTAGTGGCGGATCAACAACCAAGCCTATTTAAAGCAACACATTGCAGTTATTTTACTTTACAGCCTCAGTCATTTTGGTACTACATTGACTTACAATAGAGAAAATGAAGTCTCAAACATTGCCAGTGAACAGCAGCAATGCACAATGCTCAAATGCTCTGTTATCAGGAAATGTCAGCCTGATACTTGACTTGTATCTGAATTTGTGGGACTGATCAAACTGTCATCAGTCCAAAAGAGACACAAATAGATTAAATGACTGTACAAGCAGAATTTGAAAGAACTGGTAGGAAAGCCCCACTATTTTGGTTTCAGTTTAAAGGCGCTCTAAGCGATGTTACATGGTTTCTAAGCTAAAAAATTTTTGTCACACACAGCAAACATCACCTCACCATCCACTTGCTGCATGTTTCCCCTGACACTGTAAAAAAATGCTGTCTCTGTGGACAGCCCAGGCTCCAAAAACAGCAACAAAAACAACCTAGTCCAGCCTGGACCATGAAACATAACAAACTGTTACAGCCAATCACAGAGATGCGCATTCAGGAGAGTTTCAGTTGCACAGGAGGGAGGGAGAGCTATAGCGCTCTGTTTTGTTTGAACGTCAACAGAAGTGATGTTACCCAACATCACTTAGAGCACCTTTAATCCTGAGAAAATCCCTCCACTGACATCATACAAAATTCAGAAGAAGTTCTTTTATTTGGCAATTTTTTGATCCTGGCTGTGGGTTGAAAGACTAGGTTGAGGTTATTAATCATTTTCCTGTTGAGAAAATCCCCTTTGCTGTGCCTCTCAGGAATGGGTGTTTTTGTGGTCAGTGGTTTTGTGTTTGCATATGCATTACATATGCATGTCCTGCAGAAGAAGTGTGTGTGTGTAGGTGGTGGGGGTGGTGTTATCTCTGCAACTGGCATACATAGCCGCTTGTGTGTGTTTCTCCTCTCTCTCCCCACTCTCTCTCTTGTTGGAATGAGACCCCACTGGGGCCGTCATTGTCATGGTCATTATCATTTTTCTGCATGGGTATCAGAGTATTGTTTGATGTTGTACTCCTTCCCCCCCTTATGGAAGTAAATACAAATCATGTACTGCTGCCATGACAGTTTTTTGGCCTCCTTCCTGAGGATGGTTTGTAGTGCTAGGTTTAATCAATTTATCATATCATATCATATCATATCTTTTTCTAATTTTCCCTTCCTACCCAAAATATCTGGGGGGCCGTATAAAACCTGCTGGCTGGCCTTATCTGGCCTCCGGGCCTTATGTTTGACACCCCTGTTGTAGACGTTTCTCATGAGTGCCTGTGTTGTGTGACGGCTCTTTTGTAGGTCTGCAGAATGTTTCCCTTCTGCCTCTTGGCTCTACTGGGGACATCATGTATGTGGGACCCAGGTAAGATGATCATGGCCACAGACATTTATAAACACACAGACACACACACACACACACCACAGATGCACACATGATCAAAGTTATAGATAGTTATAGTTTGTACACACACACACACACACACACACACACACACACACACACACACACACACACACACACACACACACACACAAACTAACTATCCTCCGTTCTTCAGGTTCAGCTGAGGAGTGTGCCAGCTTCACAGATCTGGACCTCCACCACTCCATCGCAGGCACCAGTCTGGATGTGCGGCTCCTCTTGTACACCCGTGCCAACGACACCTGTGCCCGCATACTGAACCACCTAAGTCCCTTCTCCCAGCCAGAGCTGAATGCCAACCGGTCCACCACCTTCATCATCCACGGGTACCGACCCACCGGCTCCCCGCCGGGCTGGTACGACCTGCTGGCAAAGCTGCTGTTGGAGCGGGACGACCTCAACGTAATCGTGGTGGACTGGAACCGCGGTGCCGCCAACATCAATTACTGGGCTGCGGTGAAGAACACAAGGAAGGCGGCGGACAACATGACCACCTTCATACTGAAGATGAAGGTGAGCGTGGGGGAGGGGTTGCCAAGTATACGGCCTGGTAGGCTCAGGATAGAGGTCTGTGTGGGACAGATTTTTCAGTCCCGTGCCTGCCCGCTCCCGCAACATCCTGTCCCGCTCCCGCCCGCTTCCACAATAATGTGTCATTCTTAGTCCCGCTCCCGCACGCATCTGTAACATTAGGTCCCACTCCCACCTGTAAAAGCCCGCAGGATATGCAATAGGGATATTCAGTTTTGCCTTCTGTCTCACAAAAGCAGCACTTGACACACACCACTGCCAGAAGTCTGATTTTAAGTTCCTCATTCTGAATAGGCTACTGTAACACAGCTATGCTAGCTGTCATCTGTTCTCAAGAGTTCATGTGGTGCAAATACATGTCACAGCTCACTAAAGTGACATGTTTATGTGGCATAAAAGAAAAAAACATTCAGGTGTCTCATCAATGCAAAGAGTCACACAGTTACTCAGAATACAAAGCTTTCAGTTGTATCCTGGCTGGCACTGAAGAGTGTTTTTCCTGACACCGCGGCATTCACAGAGCGAATTTGCCTAGGGTGTGTGCTGTGAACAGACGACTTGCCCATGTTTGGGTGGAATATGTGGGTCAGAGTGAGCACATCTCTCTGTTTATAGCACTTTATGGCCCCAATCCCCGCCTCTGTTTTATGACTCTTCTGTCTTAATCTGTCACCAAGTCCTTTTATTCTTGCTCATACCAAGTGTCTGAAACTGTCAGGAGTGAAGTTGAAGATGGTCCTCTACTTTTGTACTGATCTTGAAAATGTCATGTCTGACATTTTCAGCTTAAATGTAGCCACTTGTTGGTGTCAGTTTAATATTATGTTAACAATGTACCGATGTTGGGAGTTGTTTGAGCTTTATAGTTCATCCACACAGTAGTAGCAGTCACAGTGCTTCTTGGCCTGCAAATGTTTGAACAAGTATTTGTGGATTAAAACAAAATAACACTCTTTGTGCTCTCTCTCTCTTTTCTACCTCCTTTCTCCTTTTCATCCTCCCTTTCTGTCCCATAACCACCCCCCAACCCCTACACACACACACACACACACACACACACACACACACACTCACCTCTGTCTGTCAGGAGCGTGGCACCCCTCTGAGTGCGTTCCATCTGATTGGTGTGAGTCTGGGGGCTCACATCTCTGGGTTCATCGGTACCAACCTCAATGGCTCCATCGGCAGGATCACAGGTGAGCATGGAAAATGTGGAGAGTAGGCCGCCATCTTTTTACCTCATTCCACTTTTCTCTCCCGGGTGACATGACGGGTGTAACAGACTGTTAGTTTAGTTCACTATTACAATGCCTATTATAATGGGCAATTACAGTTTATTTACCGATTTAGTTGTTATCCAATGTGCAGGAACCAGAGACGTTTCATCAGTATGTAGTCTCTGAAGGAGTTGAGAGTAGCCTATGGCCTTGCTGTTCATAGCACTAAACTGTACTAGTTGAAACACAGACCTGATGTCCTAATGAAAGTGGTCTGTTGTCTCTCTCCTCAGCATTGGACCCAGCAGGGCCGGAGTTTACGGGCAAGCCCCCCGATAGCCGCCTGGACCCCACAGACGCTCAGTTTGTGGATGCCGTTCACACAGACATGGATGGTGGGTCGCATTAAGATGCCTGGTTCTCTCCTCTGTCTTCGGTCTTCTTATCATCTGTGATGTCTTTCCACTTCTTCTCTGTCCTCATCTTCAATATGTGTGCTGACTTTTTAGGAGATAGAGAAATGATTGGTGGGCCAATTTTTGTCTTTCATTGTCTCTTCCTCTTTTTTTCCCTCTGGTGCTTCCCTTTCCTGCTTTGTTTTCCTGTATCAACTATTTATGAACTGCTATAATAAAAAGTGACCATGTTCTCTCTGTTGCCTTAGCGCTGGGCTTCCGTAAGCCACTGGGTCATATAGACTACTACCCCAACGGAGGAGGAGACCAACCAGGATGCCCCAAAACCATTCTAGCTGGTGAGCCTACAGGAAGGGATTCAGTCGGGATGACCCATCCACAGTAATCTTGAGAGCATTTCAATGACTTAAGTGTCTGCTGTGTTGAGCAATGAGGAGTTTTAGATTTGATCATCACACAACACTCCCTTTCAACTTAAGTCTGACTTCATACATATCCTGTAAAACTGGACTTTTTGGAAATGTATCTGCCCTAATACAATGCCCTAATGTTGCACTTACTGGCACTAGTTGATTAAGGGTTACTGTATAATGTAGGTTTTCTCATGTAAACTGACCAAGTGAACACTAGATGGCTCACACTGTGTTGATTTTTTTTCTCCCACCTTCATAATGTGTCCCAGGATCCGAATATTTTAAATGTGACCACCAGAGGTCAGTGTATTTGTTCATGAACTCCATCAACCAGACGTGTAACCTGATTGCTTACCCGTGTGAATCCTACTTGGACTTCCTTGACGGGAAATGTCTGGATTGTGAGAAGTTCGGTGGAGAAGGCTGTCCATCGTTGGGTAAGACTGGAGTTATTCTCATCTCTGATTATTTTCAGTTCTATAACATGCACACATATTTCCATAAATAGTTCAGTGAAGTAAATTATGAAAATGTCAAAGACGATGATTATGATGATGATAGGTATGATGAAATGTATACGCATATGCTTGGTCTGCAGGTTACGATGCCATCAAGTGGAAAAACAGTCTGGTCAAACGGGGACAAACAATGACCTTCTTCAGTACAAACAACTGGTCCCCATTTTGCAGTGAGTCTGTCTGTCTGTGTGTGTGTGTGTGTGTGTGTGTGTGGCTCATGTGATTAGGGTCTTGGCTCAGGGGGTGGATTGGCATGTTCCTGTTCATTAGAACAACATTTTTTTGGTTTGCAGTAATGACACTACAGCGACATTAGATGACACACTCAAGATATGTGAATTTACATTTAAACATGTGGAAGGTTATTTAGAGATATGCAACAGAAGTGGTTTATCCTGTTTTGAAGAGGAAACAATATATATATATATATATTTAAAGGCCAAAGTACCTACTTTACTAACGTGGTGGTGAATATGAGTGTGAAACGTGTGTATTTGTAATGACTTCTGATTTCCACTGTTTCAAAACAAAACTCTTGTGGGCAGATTTAGATACTTCTTAGAACTGAGGTTGAACATTGGTTTCTCTTGGTCTTGTTTCCATAGAGACCCTTTACCGGGTGGACATTGTGACATGGAACCTTGAGACACGCTGGGGGTTCCTGACGCTGAAACTGCACAGTAAAGATCAGGAGACCGAGGCCAAGATAGACCAGTGAGTGTCTGCTGCAACTACCCGCGCAAACATAAACTAGCTATGGTCACATGCAGGCACAAGGCACACACACACACACACACACACACTATATCTCCTCCCTTCCGACAACATACACACACACTATATCTCCTCCCTTCCGACAACACAGCACATGCAAGCACAAGACATACAAAACCACAAAACTTATATTATTACGATATTATTTCCTATTTCTCTTCCTCATTTTGCTTCTCAGACTGACTGCCCCCCTCTTTCAGTCTCTTTCTCTCACTTTGTCCCTTTCTCACTGTTCATTGTTCTCTCTCTTTTAAACAGCAAAGCAGCTGAGTTTAAACTCTACACAGAGAAAAGCCTGCTGGCCCAGTTTGACAGAGACTTGCAGCCTGTGGAGCGGGTGTCCATCAGCTTCTCGACAGGAAATGTCCTGCAGCCACGCTACAAGTTGCGTGTGCTCCGCATCCGCCTCACTCCTCTGCATGACTCTAACAGGTCAGGGGTCATCATGTCACTTACACTCACCTTGACCTTTCATGTTTACTCTGAATAGACAGACACATATTACAGTAACACAGCCAGGATGTCTCAACTTGGAATTATTATGACCGCCGCGCCACCTAGTTAAAAATGTTAAAAATTAAAAAGCAAAAAATTAGGTGTTTTCATCACAATATCTCTGGCTGACATGGTCAAAACTGCACGAAATTGAAAGTGTAGGATTATTATGACACCCTTCGAATGCATGCCAAGTTTTGTGAACTTTCGTTCATGGGGGGCCTTACAATAAAATAATTTATGTGTACATTTAGTGACCGTACACCAACAATGATTCCCTGGACACTGAAAGACCGGGGAACACGAAACTTGGTGGGCATGTAACCCCATGGATAGCATGGAACCATCGTTTTACGTTTTGATCTGTAGCCCCCCCGCTGTACTGGACCCCCCGAAAAGAGGGTGGGGCAGACAAAGTTTTCTGTGAATATCTTGAGAACCGTAGGGCCTAGGATGACCAATTTTTTTCGTATGTTTGCCTCCAGGGGTCATGTTAACCCATTCCATGTGCACACATGTGCATAAACAGATACACCCGCACACACATACATTCACAGTAATCATACGTATGACACATACTCACACAGTAGACATATGTACGCATGCATGCACATGCACAAACATACATTCGCAGACAAACACACAAGCACGCACACACACACACATAAACATAAACGTGTGCACGCACACATGCACACAATTCAAGAATTTCTCAGAAATTAAATTATGAACAGGCAAGATGGGGGTGGGGTTGTATAAAATGAATTTTACAAGAATTTTTTAAGAATTGAGTGTGGATAATGCAATTTAGTGAGACAGTTAGAATCATATAGGCCTTTCAGCGTGATTTATTTTTGTGGAAAAAATGTGCTGGACTGGGCGGCGGTCATATTTTGTACCGCTCTGCGGTACGTCTAGTTCAGATATAACCTGGAAGTGTTTGGACCATTTTATATACTAAAAATAGATTTAGCTAAACCAGGCAAAATTATCTAGTCTTGGAGAACCCAAACAAACTTTTTCAAACACTCTCAATTGAAATTTGCGGTTTGGTGTCAACCAGGCTAAAAGTTATCTGCAAGGTCAATCCATCTAATATTTAGATTGCTATTTAGATTGTGCTAATTTATTATTATTTGTGTGTGTGTGTGTGTGTGTGTGTGTGTGCGTGCGTTCACGCGTTCACGCATGCGTCTCCTCTGTAGGACAACACTGTGTCGGTATGATCTCCTGCTGGAGGAGAAGAAAGAGGTGATTTTCAGGCCTATTCCCTGTGAAAACACCAACTTCTGAACCAGGACTCTGCACAGAGCCAGTGTGGAAAATAAAACCGCCGCTGGATTTTTACCAGTCAGCTCCACACAGCTCTCTGCTGCCCTCTACAGGCCTTATCTAGCCACTGTGGCCTCCACTGACCCCCTCCTATGTCACTTACAGCTCAGATTGAGCATGCAGTAGACAGCCAGGCAAGGACATGTCGGTGTCATAAGAGGACTCTGTTGACTCCATCACACCTTTGGTAAAAACAGCCCCTCTGTCTGAAGGCAAGGAGGGGAGAGGCAGTAATTTAACCTTTATCAGTATATATATATGCACATTATGGATGTACAAAGTACATGTGATGTGTTAGGAATGTTATATAGTGAAAAATGTACATGAATGTAGACTTGAATAGGGACTGAAACAGTCCTAAATGTACTGTATTGTCCCTTTTTTTTATACTGTTGTCTTGCAGTGTAATTGTCTCTGTTTACTGGTGTCCATTGAACTCTTTCTGTATGAAGGCAACATTTTAATCATGCTTGTACATTTGTAAAGTATATGTAATATGAATAAACATTAATTTTATTAATCTTTTTATAAATGTAATCACAAACATAACTATTTTCTCAACATCTGAGTTCATTTAGAATTTATGCAAAATAAGACATTTACATGTTCTACACAAAACTGTCCAGTAAACCTGCTCACTGAATAAGAGTTCTATTAAAATGTATATTTATTATTAAGAGAAAATGTAGCACAGATGTGCCAAATTAGTTAAGCAGAGAAAATTATAGTCAATAGATTGAACTACTACTACTACTACTACTAGGCTACTACTACTACTACACTCAACTATACTCAATACTTACACTCAATATCCAAGTTTTCTGGAAGACATAGCAGTCCTTCATGTTTCACCTGAAAAGAACGCTTCCTTGTATGGTAAATGTGCAAAGGCTTGTGGGTCTTTGAGTCTTTAAAAGTAACCTTTCCTCCATCTGTGTTGCTGTCAGGTGAATGTTTTGGCTGACTCGTCTCCATAACAACCATTAGAATGTCAGGGACTTGCTCCTGGGCTGTGCTGCGTAGTCTCACTCAGGACTTTACTGCATCACTGTTCAACAGGAGATGATCAGATACTCGCTGACTGGCTTGTAATACAGCAGTGCTCAAATAAGTCAAAGAAATTACAACCTATGTCCTTTCCTAACTATTTTTCCTTGACCTCGGTGGAAAACATCATGAGGTCAAAGAAAGATATTATGTGAATTCAGGAAAAAGACAACCTTCCCATGCGAGAAGGACCTTTTCGAACGGCGGCATTGTCAGGTTGTCATGAAGATTTAGACAGTTGCTTCTTGATTTTGTCCACCTCCACCTGTACGAATCACAAACACAGTGACATAAGACCAGATGTTCTGAATTTACAGAAAAACAATACAGAAAAAAACTGTGAGTCAATTTTGCACACATTGCTTTATATTGACAGAAAAGTAATTCAAATGTCAGATACGTTGTACTGCTGAATTCCTCTTATGGTTAGATTTGGAGTGTCCAGCTATTAAACATTATCCATTTAATTTGAGTCCCAAACATTGTTCGATACAGTATGAAAGAAAAGGCAACAGTTCCACATGTTCTGGGTCAAAAATCAGGGGGGTATTCCAAGTACGTGGTTTAGTGACAAACCTGGGTATGGTAACGATCAGACAGGACGCCCTTTGCCACTTATAAAATGTGAGGACTATGCCCTATGGTTTCAGTGTTTAAAAACGCAGGCGCCTTTCTGCTTGAAGTTAAACTTTTTGTTCAATTCGAGGCGCACAAGGCACCACCACAAAAACACAAGGCGCATAAAAGGCTTACTGCCAATACGAAACAACAAAGAAAATGCACAGCTCACTGCAAAAACAGTCTGTCTGATCGCCCCTTTAATTAACTCAAGAGTAAGTGGTAAACATCCTACAACAAGAGCCCTATGGCATTGTTTTGTTAGGAGAATGAAGCCATACAGCTCTTCTATTAGGAGGTTTACCACTTACTCTGAGTTAACTTACCCAGGTTTGTCACTAAACCACATACTTGGAATACCCCCCAGATTTGTCATACTGTAGATACATCTATCAGTAGTTTGGTGCTTAAAAGATGCATCTAATCAGGGCCTTGTGGTCCACAAAGCTGATGTACATTTTCAAATGTAACCTCTAACACCTCTCACTTCATCCCTCTCTTTTTAAGGTTTACTCTTGAGGGCTTTGTCTTTAATTCAGGACAGTAGAAGTTGACAAGAGACATGGGATTACGATCAGGAATTGACTGATGGTTAGAATCGACACTCGGTCCTCGTGGACACATATATTTGAATGTGATATAGATAGTCATGTACAGCCCCGCCTAATCCCATCTCTCTCTGACTCTGACCTGCAGAGAGAGGCGAATCCTCTTCTCCTCATCCAGCTCACTCATCAGCAGTTTCACCTCTTTCCTGAAAAAAAAAATCACCAAAAATGAAATATTAGAAAATAAAACCACCTTACATTGTAATCAAAAAGATATCATTGATGCATTTTTACAATTACACTTACACACAGTAGGGCCTTTCACACTGGCAAAATCACCGCGATTTTATGTACCAGAATCGCGGAACGACTGTCCCTTTCACATAGACCGAGGCGGAACGGCGGGACAAAGTGTCTCGCCAAATTTACTACCAAGCCCCCTAGACATTTTACTGAGTTTTTCGTTCCGCCACCAGTGTGAATGGGTCAAGGCGGAAAGGGGAATCTGGGCGGGCATTTCAATGCTATGTCCAGCCCACCACAGGAGATTGCAAATAAATCTAACTGATCAAAAGCAGCAATGGCAGAGACAGCACATTATGTCAATCTATAAATTCACAAAGTCTCCAGTCATTCAATGCCTGCTAGAGTTGACTGTAGCTTGGAATGCAATCAGTTGCCATAATAGGCTATCTTAAAATCCAGCGATAAAACAAAGCATGAACTCATGAGCGTCTGTCTGCCCTATATGTATATCCTATGATTGTAATTCTTATCTAGGCGATATTTGTAACATTTATTTTGTATTTGGCCTGTTATAAAATCATGTAGACTTATTGAACAATTGAAACACATTAGGAACCGCAAAGTTGGAGACATGCATAAAGACATTGCTGCAAATTTAAAACCGGATTACTCTGGAATGGCTAACTGTGCAGGGGAATGCTTTACACCTTTATGTTCGGTAAGGTCTGCTGTTTATTCTGATATATGGTTTGTCATGTGTTGAGGGAAAGTTTGTGAAGTATTCCACCAAGATGAATGGGTAGGGAGACGGGCGCAAAAAAATATGATTAAATTAAAGTTACTTTTCTCGCGAACCGTTTACCACAACAACTAAACCACTAACATCGTTTAAAGGCTGAGAAAAAAGCTCTTTCCTGTGATACATGTGATGTCTGTGATGAATAGGCTACTTCGCAAGTAGCCTAGTTCAGCAAATTTGGGTGGGACAGAAATACCTTTACAGAGCAGCAGTTCTGGCCATGTCGGCTCTGGCTCACATGATGTACTGCTTTAAATGCATTATCGCTTCACTACCCAACACGCGAACAAGAAAGAAAAGAAAAAAGAAACCAATGAGCTTAGGTCGTGATTTCCGATAGGCCCAGGCCTAGAGAAAAGACAGCTATGGTAACCTAACAATTATGATTTGCTTTGCCTACACTGCTGTTTGGTTGTCCCAAACTTTGAGACGATCCATACTCGCATTAACTGAATCTTATCAACCTGTTGTGACAGGATGCAATGCCTAATAATCTCACTGCCTTCGGCATAACTAACAGTATGGAAGCATATGAGTAGCTTTATTCAAATGAGAATGCAATCTGCAATATGCAATTCAAAAAGACATTACATTATGCAATTGACAATTCATTATGCAATTTAATATTGCAATTTGCAATAATATCCAACAAATTGTATTTTAATCTGCAAAGTGACAATGAAATCCTAAAATCAATTCCAATAATTTTGGTTAAAAAAGAAATAGCGCCCCTCGTGATTGCATTGCACTTTAGTCACGCTCTTTGTGTTGCAAAATTCAAATGGCCATTCAATCTGCCAAACGCATTGCAATCTGTCAAGTCACTGGTCAAGGCGGGAACTAGGCTACGTCACTTCCGTGTTTACTTCACTTCCGTCACTTCCGAGACCTTCTGTGGATACCACTGGAGGGAATAGAGGGTTACCTCTCCTATTAGGGAGATCGCGGAGCTCTTTGGAGTTCACAGGACAAGTAGGGCTAGATCGCCCACTCTGTCGTCCATTGTCGTTAGTTAGGCTAAAACTCACACAGCCTTTCCTTGCCCTGCTCTCTCTCTCTCTCTCTGTCTCACACACACACACACACAACGGAGACTCCCCTCCGTGGTCTGGCTAGCCTCATAAGCAGACCAGGGGGTGCGGTCGCTCCGGTCCCACGTTTGGCCAAATCTATCTCGCTGAATTGTTGTATACGATGCTTATTTGTAGGCTACTGATTGCTGGGGGGAGGGGGTGCTACTAAAGATGCCGCTGGTTGGCAGTTATCAGCAGCAACATAAGATTAATAATGTAAGAACACAGCTGGGTCTCGCGGACACTAGGCCTACTCATGGTCACGGTTAACATTATTCATCAACTGTGACATGATATGTTTGCGCCGCCAACACCCCCCACCCCCAATAAAAAAAATGTGGCCCCTTGAAAATCGCAAATGCCCCCTCTGTCACTGTACTCTACAGCCGGGCCTGTCTGCCAGAGACTGCAAACTCCTCCATTGCAAACGCTAACTGGGTAAGAAGACGTTAACACGGAAGTGACGTAGCCTAGTTCCCGCCTTGACGAGTGACTTGACAGATTGCAATGCGTTTGGCAGATTGAATGGCCATTTGAATTTTGCAACACAAAGAGCGTGACCAAAGTGCAATGCAATCACGAGGGGCGCTATTTCTTTTCCATTTCAATAAAATGCCTCAAAACGATGGCAAAACGTTTTGCCCAAAATAATCCAAAATCTTTTCAAACTGGCATTGACAGTTTTGCCAAATATGTTTTTAAAATGCAATCCTACATTGCACTTTAAATATTAAATTGCAAAACGAATTGACAGTTAAATGATGAAACTGAATATTGAAAGTTGAAATGCAAAATGAATTGCCATTTGAATTTTGAGACTGAAGTACCATTGCAAAATGGAATGCAATTCAATCCATGTTTATTCTATTTTTTAACCAAAATTATTGGAATTGATTTTAGGATTTCATTGTCACTTTGCAGATTAAAATACAATTTGTTGGATATTATTGCAAATTGCAATATTAAATTGCAGAATGAATTGTCAATTGCATTATGTAATGTCTTTTTGAATTGCAGATTGCAGATTGCATTCTCATTTGAATAAAGCTACCCATATGCTTCCATATAACAGTGCGCCTAGGCCTACTGTTAAACACCTGAAAAATATTAAGCTGCTGTTTTCTTTTCATGACGAGCACTGCCTACGCTTGAATGATTTATTACTGAATGCAACATTGCGTTTTTAAAGAACTGCTTATCACGTCGTGTGACAAAGTTTACACTAATCATCATCGAATGTATCCTTATGTTGAGATGTCCATTCTCTTTGCCCTAGGCTATCATTTGTGCGCGAAGCATGTTTCAATTAAGACAGTACACAATCTATTTTTATTGTTGTAATATTGAACGATTTCATGAATAAATTGTACGCACAGTACACTGTACGGACAAGGCAAGGGGCAACTCTTCTCTTCAATTTCCCTTCCAAATTACGTTTTATTGTCTGAAGACATCTATCGCAAGAATTTAACATTCTAACAGCAAAGCAAATGCAAGCTAACCAAAGTGCAGTCGGTTCTCCCGCCATGGTTTTTGAAATCACACACCTGCTGTATCTAAAGGCCCACGCACATAAGGCCTACCACTATCACTCTACACGCGCCCTGTTGCGTCACAATTTAATTTACTATAGCTCATCCTGCTTCCCCAAAATGCCGCATCATGTGAACAGATTAGCAGGCCGGCAAATTTTCACCTCGCTTTCAGACACAAAAAGACAGCAAAAAGACGTCCCCTCTTCCCGCAAATTTAGCGTGATCTCTGTGTGAAAAGGCCTACAGACTCACACAAACCACCACCTTAGTGCATTTACATGATTCATAGCCTCCAGACACATGCAAAACACTCACTCACACACACACACACACACACACACACTGTTATCACACCCACTTGTGTTGGCTCTTGAGCAGCTCCAGGTCATCTCTCATCTCTCTGAGCTGCAGCTTGAGCTGATCCAGAATCGGGGATCCAGAGGGGGTGACCCTCAGAGTCGCCCCCGGCTGGTGGAGGACGGCCGAGAGCGCCCCAGAGAACAGAGACGGGGGCGAGGAGGCCGGGGAGGGGGTAACACTGACGCTGCTTCTACCCCCTGCCCTGGTATCAGAACCAACTGAAGAGAGCGTCGGAGAGGCAGGCGTCGAGGGAGGACTGGCGCTGGCACTAGCAAACTGTAGGGCAAGAGACACACGCATGAACGAATCAATTGAATTGAAAAATATGACCGTCGCTCAGTCCTGCACATTCTGCTAATTTTGTGTATGTACATGAGTGTGTTTGCTTTTGTGTACTGTATATGTGTGCTTTTCTATGTGTGTGTGTGTGTTTGCTTGTGAGTGTCTGTGTGTTGGGGGGGGTAATGGGGTGTGTGTGTGTGTGTATTTACGTGTGTGTGTGTGCGCCTACATGTGTGTGCGTGTATGTGGGTG
Source organism: Alosa alosa (assembly GCF_017589495.1). Classification (NCBI taxonomy): domain Eukaryota; kingdom Metazoa; phylum Chordata; class Actinopteri; order Clupeiformes; family Clupeidae; genus Alosa; species Alosa alosa. Next base: position 16,971,607 of record NC_063199.1, read on the forward strand.
CAAGTGTTTGTGTGAGAGTGTGTGGGTATGTTTGTGTGTGTGTGCGTGCGCATGTGTGTGTGTGTGTTTATGTGTGTGTGTGCATATCTGTGTATGTGTGTGTCTGTGCGTGTGTGTGCGCATATCTGTGTGTGTGTCTGTGCGTGTGTGTTTATTTGTGTGTGTGTATAGTGTATGCATGCATGTGTGTGTATGTGTGTATGCATGTATGTGTGTGTATGTGTGTATGCATGTCATTGCGTGCGTGTGTGTGCATGTGTACATATCTGTGTGTGTGTTTGTGTCTGTGCTTGTGTGTTTATGTGTGTGTGTGTGTGTGTGTGTGTGTGTGTGTGTCTTGCTCAACACCACCATCTACAGGCCGATGGGTATACAGTCACTAAATGTACATCTAAATTAATTTATTGTATTTCCCCACATGGATGAAAAGCGGTATATTGTTCCATTTTCATTTTTTCAGTTCCAGCAGAGCAAAGCCAAGGTTGTGTGTTTGAGACTCAACTGGAGCACCTACTTCTTTAAGAAATTAAAATTAATGATTCCTATAGGCTAATAGTGCTGAATGACAGTTCCTCTGTTCTTTAAGAAATGACTTTGGCTGACATATTCACTACACGGACCCCGAATTTATAGACAATAGTGTTGAATGACTCCTCTGTTCTGTCTGTATGGCTCCAGTGGCGCAATCAGTTAGCCTTGGGTACTTATAAGATAGTTCCTGCAGAGCAATGCCGAGGTTGTGAGTTCGAGCCTCACCTGGAGCATCTACTCTTTAAGAAATTACTTTGGCTCCTGACATATTCAGCGCATCTTCAATGAAACCCGAATTTGTAGACAATAGTGCTGAATGACTCCTCTGTTCTGTCTGTATTACTACACTTCCCATGGCTCCAGTGGCGCAATCGGTTAGCGCGCGGTACTTATAAGACAGTTCCTGCAGAGCAATGCCGAGGTTGTGAGTTCGAGCCTCACCTGGAGCATCTACTCTTTAAGAAATTACTTTGGCTCCTGACATATTCAGCTCATCTTCAATGAAACCAGAATTTGTAGAAAATAGTGCTGAATGATTCCTCTGTTCTGTCTGTATTACTACATGCTCCCTGAATGGCTCCAGTGTTCTCTCTGTATTACTACGGTTAGGCTCCAGTGGGCGGTACTTATAAGACAGTTCCTGCAGAGCAATGCCGAGGTTGTGAGTTCGAGCCTCACCTGGAGCATCTACTCTTTAAGAAATTACTTTGGCTCCTGACATATTCACCTCATCTTCAATGA